>NC_040037.1:37545268-37644755 GCF_003713205.1 Coffea eugenioides
AACATACACAAGTAGATAAGTTAATACAAGACATAACAAGCATAAATCACAATCACTTCATATCATTTGGCCATAAGCTTCATCTACTCCCTAGATAAAGGAAATTAGCTACTCATGAATGATGAAACACTCATAACTTCATTAATGTAAATCATCAGGAATTACAAATACAAACAGAGTAAAGAAAGTCTTAGCCAAGATATGGTAAAGCCTTCCAAAAATCTCCTTTGTCTTGAACTAAGATGATTACAAGATGAAACCTCAATTGCCCCTTGCAAGTACCTAGCTAGAGAGACTATGTTTTTCTGTAAGAAGCTAAGCTACGAATGGTTGTTCTGACCTCTCCCCATATCTCTGCATAAAAAACACTCAAATGCTCCATTTTTCCAAGTCAAATTCTATCATTTGATTCCCAAATCTCCACTTTGTTAGCATATTCAAAAACCAATATTTTTGACTTGAAAATAAGCCACTTTTCTTGCCCTTTTGTCTTCTGAAGCATGTGCACCGAATTCCCTTGCATCTTATAGCTGGAAAGTGGTATGAACACAAGAGAATTGGCTGAGTCAAATTGCAGAATTTCGGCTATAAAATGCGCCTACACAAAACGCGGTTACAAGTCACGTTTTGTGTACTCGCGTATTCACTTTGGCCTTACTTCATCTGCGATTTTCTCTATCATAAAGGCCAAACTAGCTTTTGTGCAAAACACAAAAGTTGTAGCCCTTTGAGTTAGCTTTCCAATGCTTCAAGAATCATCCAAATCGGAGCTTTGTAGCCTGAGATATGATCGAAATACTGTCACCTGTTCAAACCTCTGTTTTAACTTCCGACCACAGAATGCAGCTTCTGTATTCCAACGTTTTGCCCATGAAGATGGCAGAAATGGATTTCGATGTCTTCATACGAATTGTAGGTCTCTTTCTTAGCTTTAAAATGGTATAAAGATCACCTCAATCCGATAAGTGTAGCTCCAGATATGGTCAAAATACTGAAGAGTATCAAAACTGACTTGTATTGCATTTCCTCACTTGAACGTTTTTCACTTCATTCTTCTTGTTGCCACTTGAATTCATCACCAAATCTCTATTTTTTTACCTCATTTGACATCCTTTGGTGATTGAATCATCCTTCCTACATAAAAATGAAGTTTTTACCATTAAAATCAATAGAAATGCAATATTATCCACTTTTACCAAAAATATATAATTTTACCAAAAACCTCTTTATTTTAATTATAAAACTAAATAATCAACTCAAAATTAACTAATAAAATGCACTTAAAAATATGTAAAATAAACTCTTATCACTTGGCTTTCCTGCAGGGACGTGTCCTACCGTAGGAGCTGGTGGACATATTAGTGGGGGAGGAGAAGGCACATTGACGCGAAAATATGGCCTAGCTGCTGACAATGTCATTGATGCTAAAATTGTGAATGCGGATGGAGCAATTCTTGATAGAAAATCAATGGGAGAGGATCTTTTCTGGGCTATTAGGGGTGGAGGAGGAGCCAGTTTTGGAGTAATTCTAGAGTACAGACTCCAATTGGTATCCGTTCCATCCATAGTTACTGTTTTCACAGTCAACAGAAATTTAGAACAGAATGCAACCAAGCTTGTCCACCGATGGCAACAAATTGGATACCAGCTTGATCGAGACTTATTCATCAGACTCTTGATAACACAGGCAAGGAGCGGTCAGGGTGGAAACTTAACAGTTCAAGTTGGATTTCAATCTTTGTACCTCGGAACAGTTGCCAAACTTCCCACTGATGCAAGAAAGCTTCCCTGAGCTAAGATTACGCCGAGAAGACTGCACAGAGTTGAGCTGGATTGAGTCTGCTCTTTATTTCTCTGGTCTTCCAAGTGGATCAACCGTGAATGATTTGGAACGCAGCACTCCATATCCCAAAAATTATTACAAAAACAAATCAGACTACGTGGTCGAGCCCATCTCTGAAGTTGCATTGGAAGGATTGTGGAAAAGACTCTTCGAAGAAGGGGCTGAGGCAGGTGTGCTTATCCTTTCACCATCTGGTGGAAGGATGTTTGAGATTTCAGACTCTGAAACTCCGTATCCACACAGAGCTGGAAACATATACCAGATTCAGCATATCTCTTCCTGGACTGAAGAGAACAATGCAAATTCTCAAAGGTACATAGATTGGGTCAGAAGGGTTTACAAATACGTGACTCCATTTGTTACTAAATTTCCCAGAGCTGCATACCTGAATTATAGATACTTGGACTTGGGAGCCAACAGGGAAGGCAACACAAGTTTTGCACAAGCTAGTATCTGGGGTATGAAGTATTTTAAGAACAATTTCTATAGGTTGGCCCATGTGAAGCAGGAGGTTGATCCAAGTAACTTTTTCAGATATGAGCAGAGCATCCCTCCTTTCTCATCCTCATAGAAATGGAGAAATGCTTGAAGGATTAGTATATCATATGGTCATCTATCAGAAATTAGTACATATATACGAGTGCAACTACAGTTAGCTTGGGTCATAAGTGTTTTCTTTTGTATACTTATTATAGTTGATGTGTTTTAATAAACATAGAAATATGGGCAGATGCATCTTTGTTAGATGTTTAATTATGTTAGTGTTGTAACATATGCCATTCCTTGAATGCTATGAGGTACTACCTTGGGGTTTTAATTGTGTACGTATTATATTTTTCAATTTTATTCACCATCTGTTGCAAGTAGGGGTTTATTGACTTCTTCTATGACTTACTTCTTAGACACGCATTTGCTTGTAGAATTCATCTTAAGGTCACTGTTTATCTCGTGGAGTTGCAAAATATTCTATTTTTTATGGTCAGAATCATAGTACCAGTAGTTGCATTATTCATCAATCCTGTAGCAGTTCAACTAATGAAATTTTGGATTGCAAAACAAAAAATCAGAGATGAATTTTTGGATAAATGAAATTTTTTGGGAAGATATTTGGGCCAAATGGATACCCAAGTATTTTCCAATATTTCCCGTCAAATAATGGGTACAATTGAGATGCATCCCATTTTAAACTCAATATCAAATTACAATACCCATCCCGCCCAAAGTTCTTTTGGACATGGGTAACCCATTGGGACTTGGGACAAATTGCCACCTCTAAGCAGTTGACAGCCACCTTACTTTGGAGGTGTTAATTGCAGAAGATTCGGCTTCAGCCCTCGATTACACCTTTCATGACTAGAATGATAATGTCTCACTTGTCATGAATAATTAAAGAAGCAAGTCATACAGGTTAGATTTACCGTGACCGTGAAAGCCAATTTGTTTCACATAATTAGATCAGCTATTGCATGATAAAATAAAAGATATTGAATAGCTGGAGATGACAAATCCGAATAAGAGAATTAGTATTAGTTTGCAAATGAAATATGCAAATGTACAGTAAAGACTCTAAATGTAGAAATAGAACATGTAAATGTATACATGAGTGTTGAAAGACGTAAAAATGAGTGTTCTAATGAAAAAACAAAGTGGACTAATTGATCAATGATCTAACGCCGAATCTTGGTGTTAACCAAACGGGGATTCAAAGCCGGATCTCGATCGGAAAGGTCCTAAGTTTCCATTTTTTACATCTGGCCTTGGATATGGTCAGGATCAATTAAGGATGTGCATCTTGATTCGATGATTTGAAAAACCCGATGATCCAATTTGAATCTGATTTGAATTAGTGGATATTCAATCTTATAGATCATATATATGGGGATCGGATCACAACCAGATTAAGAAGTTATGTGGATCGGATTCAGATATCATTTTTGTGCTCCGCTGATATCAGATCCTATGTCCACTAATTTATAATAGTTTCATCTCTTGTTTCTTATTTTTATATCTATGCCTTCTTTCAAAATAGGTTTTTTTTGCATATGGGGTCAACTTTTTTAAAATTTATGGATTAAAAAAATTATAGATGAAATATTGAATCTTATTTGTTTGAATTAGAATAAGAAAAAAAATGAAATTTACTTTATATTTCAACAAAAAAGTATTGATTAATTTTAGAAACTCATATGTAAGCACACCAAATTACTTACATGATATTTTTTAAAGAAATTTAAAAAATTAGATACGAATTGGATATCCGATTGATCCGATACGCATAATGCAGATATCCTAATATTTGCATTAGCTGATCAGTACATAGATCACAAATGATCACCCTGATTTTTACGGATAGGGTCAACAATTTGGTTCATGGATCAGATATCCAATCCACGAACACCCCTCGTCATAGTTATTAAAACTGTCAATTGAACCTGTGAGCTTGGTGACCCAGGCATCAGACAAGGTCGAGTCTCCAGTTTGACTAGACAAATAATTTTTGTCTTTTTTTTTTTTTAACAATTATGGGTCTTTGTTTGTGAAACAATGTGTATAGATGCATTTGTCAAGATTTGTGCATTATATCTGCATTTAATTGTACATAAGACTTTACCACTTGGTTAGTTTTTATTTGACAATTAATCTGTTTTGAGTTATAACCCAGTTATGGTAGGTCGCAGGAGCCAATCCATATAAACCACTCTTTTGGCACAACATGTATGACAATAACATGCATGTGGCTCAACTGGCTCTCCAATGCAGAAAGCCAGCTATTGAAATTTGAAACTTTTCCTCTGGATTTTCCTCCAAGGGTTTTCATTTCCGTCTACAGAATAATAGAAAAAAGGGCAAATTCCACTTTACCCCCTTGTGGTTTAACATTTTTTTACATAACCCTCCTATGGTTTTAAAAATTATACATAACTCCCTTATGGTTTGGATTAAAGTATCAAAGTGACGGAAATAACCATTCGTAACAGAGTCACCTAAAATGTCAAAAATACCCTTATGTAAAGTTGAAAATTATTTATTAACCAAGAGGGGTTATGTGTATATTTTGAAAATCATAAGGGGGTTATATGGTAAAGTATTAAACCATAAAGGGGTTATATAGTAAAATATAAAAATCATACGGGGTTAATGTGTCATGTATTTATAAGGGTAATTTAGACATTTTTAGAAGTTCCGTTACGAGTGACTATTTCCGTCACTTTGATACTTTAATCCAAACCATGAGAGGGTTATGTATAACTTTTGAAACCATATGGGGGTTATGTAAAAAAATGCTAAACCACAGGGGAGTAAAATGTAATTTGCCCAAGAAAAAATGACTATAATTTTTTGAGTTATTTTAACTGAATTGCTAGGCCGAAGATCCATTCACCATTGTGATCCAAATGCTATTCTCCTGATCTTATTCATCATCGTATCAATGTTGATGGCAATTTCCTGTGTACCCCCACATTTACTCTTGAAATTCTGTGATTACTGACGAATTAAAATCAGGGCTAAGGGTTATTGTTTTCAATATATGGCCATTTCCGGTCCCTTCAACCAATACTTCAAGACTCTTTGGATCAGAAATTCTGTCACAAGAATAAACGAGCCATCTTTACTAATTGCCACCCCTGCAAGAATTCTGACCAATACTGTGGCTTTTTCCATCCGTGGATCATATTTCAATAACCTTCCTGATGCGTCTCTAGTGGAAATTATTTGTGAAATTTGACTGCAAACAAACAACGTTTTACATAAAAGTTCAGGAATTAAGATTCAATCTTCTACTTCCAAAGTATCTAATTATCTGAGAAAATTAGCTTTGCAGTACGAGTTATCCTGTCAACCTGATGATATTGTACCAGAAGCTTGCTTCTTCGAAGTATACATACCAGATTCTTGATCAACTTCAAGGCCACCAGGCAAGCCAAATGGCTCTTCCTCAGCACCGGAGGCAAGTTGTTTTCCAGGACCTCCTCCAGGTGGGGCTAAAGATGATATAGAGTTTGAATATTTATGTATAAACGAATTGAATATTCATGCCTCATAGAGGACTATATTCAATGGCTTTAAGAATATACGACTAAAATTCTGATTATTGTGTAAAGATAGACAGTTAGCACAAAGTTTATAGTAATTTTTTTTATTTCACTCTCAATAAAATTTTTTGAATTCTTTGTATTTCAAACTATATATAGTTACTATCAGAATCGAAGTACAATTTCTGCATATATTTGCAGGGCCACAAGAGTTGTGGTGAGAAAGAAGAAGGAAATTTTACAAAATTTAAAGGGCGCAAATGTGAGAAAAAGAGAAAAACTACAAGTTTGAAAGCCAAATTTTTAATTTTTAAGAGTTGTGGGGAGGCAATTACTCGCCCTCGCAACTATGTGGCTCACAAATACTAGTGAGGATCAAGGTAGTATTTACAATTTGTAATTTCTAGTTTACAACCTGTCAGTTGCCTTGTGCATTATGATAAATATCTCTAATTATGATGGCTTCGCTCTCATCAAAATGATTTGTACTTGTACTTTTGGAGCTCCTCCTTTTTTTTTTCCCTTCTAGCTGGGAAGGATGGGATTTGAGAAACAGAAGAGGGGTGCGTGGGATTTAGGAGCTCTTTCAAATTAAGCTAAATTGGTGCGAAAATGTTGATTTTAGGATGTATTTGATAAAATTGAAAATTTAAATTTAAAATTTAAAATTTGAAATCTGAAATCGGAATATGTTAAATTATTGAATTGTTACGTATTAAATCTAATACATTTGAGTGCATATTATATTTAGTGATAAGTGAATAGCTTATCATTTATTTTTTATAGCAGGTTTTGCCTAAGAAATTCAGTGTCATTTAATTAATTTATATGTTTAATTTTTAGTTATCAAACACATCTGAATATGTTAAGATCTCGGAACCACAAATTTAGCAATTTCTTGTAGAAGTATGAATTTGGTGGATTTTCACTTCTTAGGTCTACTCAATTTTTTGTCGCCTGAATTCATTTTCGGGATTCGTGGTTTTGAGATACTTTAATCGGGATTTGATCGATTTTTTTTGTCAGACTCATGATCATGCAATTTTAATTGCGTGCAGTCAAAAAAGTGAATTATCAATTAAGGTTGAAAATTGTTGAGAAATTTCATTAGTTAAGACACAAAGGAAAATGACCAACAAAGAGTTCTCCCCATTGTCGTCCGTCCAAATATGTACGGACAATAGTATGTTGATTGTTCTATGATGGATGGATTCAAGGATTTTTTTTGTTTGTTCTGGTATTAAATAGGTCCCCACAATTCCAGCATGGATGATATTGTAAAAATGCTTGCTCACATCGAAGTTCTACTGCATGTCGCTGATATTTAGAAAGCACCAATTTTTTTTTAAATTTTATTTGTAGGAGTTGTACATTTCAGTAGTTTTCTTAATGGACTAACTTTTTATACACTAATAATGTAGTAATTCTTTTACGTTAGCAGTTATGAACGTATGTCACATATACATGATTTGAATTTCAAATTTAAATTTATGTTAGGTAGTATCATCTAAACTTGCTAGTATTAAAATAATTATATATTGACAGTGTATAAAAAACTTGTCTTCTTTTTAAAAATAATTATGTATATTTTGTCTTTTTAATCCGGTTGTATGCCTTTCATATTATTTATAAGAATTTTCAAGCAAATTTATTTTGAATAGAAACTTTAAAGGTAATGTCCCAATAGCAACGTGGTCATCATCGGCCATTTGCCATCACAGCAATGCATAAAATGAGCCTAAGCATCCTTTGGCAATCTGTTTTAGAGCGCCCATTCGTTTTGGTCGCATTTCGACTACATTGGGATTTAGTATGTTGGAATCAAAGTCCAAACGGTAAATGGGGTTTAAAAAATTAATTCACTTGTTCTTTTCTTATTTTGGCCCAAATTATCTTTTCCATAGAAATTCTGAGGGGACCGTTTAGGGCACTGAAAGAGCAGCATAACCTTTCAAAGTTTTAATTACGAATTCTTATGGCCGAGAAATATCAACAAGACACAGTCAATTTGGCAATTTATTGTTTCTCCTTTTCGCTCATTGCATAAAGACTTGTCATCGCTTGGAAATTAGAAAGCGCCTGTCAATATGGGCTGAGCTCTTCACAGAAGCATGTATTCTTTTTTCTTTTTTTGGTATTATTAATATCCATAGTAGCTTTCATGTATTACGGTACACCGATAGCTAATATTTTCTGACATCAGCACACATCATTATAAAAATTCGACTTACAAAAGGACTTGCATAATGAGTCTAGCTACTTAAATAGTAATCTTGACGTTTAGGGCATTTCAGTTTATTGTCTTTTTTTTTCTTTTTTTTTCAGGTGGGGGGTATCCGGGACCACCCGACTAGTCCCACCAACCCTGAGGAGAGCGGGCTCCACCGATCCCCAGGAAGTTACCACGAGCCGCCCAAGCTTGGAATTGAACCCAGGACCGGCGCCTTAACTAAGGAACGTGAAGTCCGCCCGAGCAACCCAGGGGACTCATTTCAGTTTATTGTCGTTCTAGCAAGGTTTAGGGTGCTTCTGTTTGATTTGTTAAAGACTTTCTCTTATTGACTTTGTAGACAAATTGAATGTGGTACTGTTTGTTAGCGTATACCATCCGAACTAGTCTTTGTAGTCTTTGTCCGGTCTTTGTGGTCTACTACTTAGACTAGTAGTCAGCCTAGGAGTCTACTACTTAGACTATAGTCTGCTACTAATTCTATATATAAGCTTTCGATTGTACAAGAGAAAACAATGGGTTTTTCAATGAATAAGATTACCATTCTTTGTCAGGTACAAAATGTCCAAGATGAACGTCATTTCTTGGAGTGTTATGATTTTTAGAGATACACAACTTTGACCAGAAAAAGTGGATGAGTTTTAGCTGTTGATAGAAGGTTTTGAGGCAATTAGGATTGTTTGAGGCATTGAATAATGGGTATTATTGGGTAACCCATTTATACCTATATGCAAAAAACTTAAGATACTCATACCCATCTATTCATAGACAGGTATGGGTAAATTTAATTAAATGGATTAATTTGCCACCTATAATTCTAACCAACAATGATATACTTTAATGATTAGTCCATTCTAAGTTACTTGTAATTATAAAAAAAAAAAAAAAGTTTCAGGAAGATGCAATCAGACATAGCAAATCCGGACCGCTTACTCAAGTCAATGGCCAAATGGGCACTACATTTTTTTTTTCCGGTATATAGTTTATTCCACTGGAAAAACAATTAAAAACTAAACGTTGTATTCACTAATTATTATGGTACAAAAAAAAAAGAATATCAATAAGTCATCGTCTGCTTAATTATATATTGTCCCTCATTTTCTTGCCTTTGCAAAGTAATCAAATGTTGTAAACTACTTTGCTGCTGTCCTCATATGGACTTCTGCTGTATGCACTTTTGCAGCTGCAGTAGTGGATAAATTTTGGGAATTTCCTGAATCCTGCCTACTGCCAAGAGATCATAATGTTTGACATGTGATAAGAGCTGCAAAGACATAATCTGCATTCCTCTACTTCAACAGACCGGTAAAACATTGACACCATATCAGTCCCAGCCCCAAAGTTGTGAAACCTGTGTGAAAGGAAAATAACCTCAGAACTTCTCTCGGTGTAAGTTCTTTTTCATCGGAAATCATTTTCCCAAATTAATTGACAATCAAACAATGGAAAACAGACCCTAACGGAGGATAATAATTGTTATTATGTATATATATCTTTATATCTTATAAGAAGACGTTTTGGGTCCTGTTCATTGGGCATTTTTGTCCATAAAATTTCATCTGCTCACTTCAGGGGCATTTTTGTCCTTCAAATTTCATCTGCCGCAAGCTTTAGCCGAATGTTGTAGAACACGTTTTGGGTTCCTGTACGCAGCTATCCTCCCACAACTTTCAAAAATACCCTTGTAAGTTACACTATAGAAGACGTTTGAAAGTTACTGTTCATTGCAATTTTCATCTGCTCTCCTCTGTGGCATTTTTGTCATTTCAACTAACCATCACGCAGCCTGTCATGCTGGCTGTACTGCAACCTTTTGAATGTCCATTGAGCCAGATTACGGTTTGATCTACACTTTTTTTCATCTGTCTTGAAAAGGATATTTTGGTAATTAGGTGACAATCACAAAAACTGTGTTGACAATAATAACCCAAAATATGCCTTTTGTGTGGTGTGTAGACAACCATCTCCAGGTCAGGATCGTCCTTTTAGCCCAAAAAGAGTTTCCAGCCCTCTAAAGATAATTCCCCGCCTTCTTATTAGCCTCCATCTCTATCTTCTTCTTTTTATTTTCTCGTTCCATTTTCTCCCTTGTCTCTTTGTTCATCAAGCTCTGCTCTCTCTCTGTTTCTCTGGTCCCTCTTCTTCGATAGTATAGATCGATAAAATATTTTGATACACAATGGATATACCGTTGATTAATCTTTCTTGAAAAAGGTCCGGTTGAAAAGGAAGTCTTGAGGGGTTTTGCTGCTCAGAAGGTTCCTATGGCCGCAGCTAAGAAAACCCCAGCTCCTGCAGCTGCTCGGCAGCAGCAATCCAAGCCGGCGGCTAAGCTTTCTTCGAAGCCGCTCCCCCCAGCTCAAGCTGGTTAGCTTTCCTTTTTCCTTTCTCTATCCTTTTTTTATTTCTTCCCTTTTGTTGAAGCGGATGATTTGTAGATTAGATTGTTCAGGGAGATTTGTAGGCAAAATAGCTGGTAGATTTGAGGTGGGTTATGGAGCTCACCTACTTTAAACTAATTTTGTTTAGCGGGCAAATCTTCCATGCACAGTTTTGGCCTGTATGAAAGATGGGCGTTGGAGAACTTGTAGAAGTGACTAATGGTACTCAAGACTTGTAGTGTATGCCTAACTTGCAGGGCAATTTATGAAACCAAACCTGCTATTTCTGCAGTAGCAGAATACATATGAACAATAAATAAAGAATTGAGCTTAGAATGGAATTGTGATGATCAAGATGCATCTGCCATTAGTTGCTAATTCCTGCATATAATCAGAACAGTGGTTAAAAAGAACAAAAAGAAAATGAATTTTGGGCAAAAACTAATGGGCCTGCATCAAAGCTCAAAAACCGTGACAAAGTTACAAGGTAGGGATGCCAATTTAAACTTCTGACAATGGTAAGAAATGACTAATTGGTTCAAGGAGATCAATTTATGTTTATCTTCTCAGACAAGGGAAAAGGGCAAAAAGAAAAAACTGTAGACATTTCTTATGCATTCGGCATTTGCTGTTCCAAAAAAGAAAAAAGAAACATGGATTGCTACGTAAATATTTTTAGTTCTACTTCAGCCCCAGTTATATAGAATATGGCTTATAGTTTATAAGATAATATTAAGTGGAGCATTAAAATGCTTATTTTACAGATTTATAACACTATAGTTGACGAGGGCTTAGCTTAATGGTTAAAATTGAAACCTCTATCCGCTTTTTAAATCACACTTCTCCCCCGTGTTAATAATATACATATACTAATTGAAAGTTGAAACTTATAACTGATTGCATGAACTGTTGAGAAAAGCATGGAAAATCATTCAAAACATCCTTTACATTTTAGCAAATGATTTTTTTCATCCCTTATTTTAAAATACTGAACTTTACATTTCTTACAAAATCAAGTCAATCAATTTTGATCCCTAGGTTTCCAACTAAGTTTTGGCCTAAGTTCATCTTGTGACCTATACGTAATCATTGTTTTAGGGACAAAAAGATTAAAACTCATCCTTTTAAGGGCAAAAAATGGATGTGAGTTGGGTAATTTATTTAGCTACAAATCCTTTTTAGGAGCAAAAATGAATGCGGGTTGAGCAATTTGTTTAACTACAAATATCTGACTTTTTTGCACACAAAAATGACTATATATGGGTCATATGGTGTATTGAAGTTAAAAAGTGATCAGAAACCTAGGCTTGAACCAAATTTGAAGTTAGCATTTTAAAATTTAGGGATGAAAAAATTTATTTTAGTAAAATGTAAAAGATGTTTTGAATGATTTTTTCGAAAATATCACTAACATTTGATACAAAATATTTTAAAAATGTTTGATAACATATAACAACAGTATTTCTAATTACTTTATATTCAGTGAAAGAATTACAGAGGTAATTCTAATTACCAATCTTATATTCTTGTGCAGTATTGATTCTCTATCAATCCGAAGGAGGGAAATACTCATATGCAAAACACCAATTATAGCTAGAAAAATAACCCTCTTTGTAGAACCTACGTCTAAAAAACAGCAATTATTTTATATGGCTGCCACGTGAGGAATTTTAAGTTAGTCCTTGTAGAGAAGCATTTTGAGTTAGTCCCTGCAGAGTTAGTTGATCTTTTGTTGACTGTTACTACGGAGGATATTGCCGGTGCTTTTGGTGGAATACTTGAAAAATTACCCATGGACCTAAAATCTCATCCATGGTAGTTATAACAGGGATAAGCAAGTTTTGTGTTATGACTCAATCTGATAATTAGACCAATTAGTTGCAAGAGGAATATTAGTTACATGGTAACTACTCTATAAGATGAATCTATACATAGGAGATTGGGGATGTAATGAAGATCAGTTTGTATGTGAATTGTAGTCTCCTTACCCAGACAATCAATTTTACTCTTTTATCTCCTTATTTTGAAGTCTATCTTCCCTATCATTTTTGTTCTCTTTCCTCTCCTTCTATCTTCCTCAATTCCTTAATTCTTCAGCCCTAATCAGTATTACATTTTGTTCTTTGGGCTCTTCGGCCTTTAGTTATCTTTTCAAAAAAATAGCTTGTTATATATATATATATATATATCCTTATATATTATAAGAAGGCGTTTTTGGATACTGTTCATTGGTTTTCATGTGCTCTCCCCAGCGGCATTTTTGTCATTTTGGCCCGGCGCTTGTTCGTTTTGTTGCAGCTGGTACAACTGGCTGCTGTTCATTGGTTTTTGGATACCATTGCTTGAATTCTTGAGTCAATTTTCATCTCAGCCACTAGCCCTTCTGAGTCAATAACTCATACCATTGCTTCATTTATTGAGCTAGCTTATACTTTTACAAATATCCTTAGGAAATGTTCAAAGAACAGAGGTTAGTGTTGATTACATTTGATCTGCTCTCCTTAGGGGCATTTTTGTCATTCCAACCTCTTGCTTGATCTTTTTCTTAAAGCTCATACAACTGATTACTGCTTTTGTTGGGAAAATGTCTTTTTTCTGCTCTTATTACAAGCTTTATGCAAATGTTAGTTATTGCTGAACTCTCATGATGCTACCCTTATTACTCATTCTTGCAGTTGTATGTACACAACTTTTTGTATGTTCAGAAAATTGATTACTGAGTGTTTATCGTTTTGCAGTGAGAGTGTATATGAAGATGAGGACTTTGATGAGACCCAGAGGCAACTAGCTGCATTACTGGCCTCAAAGATTCAAACATGCTTTTCCTGTATCTTTAATTCTCTTCTTGCCTGTTTTATATAATAAATTGGATGATAGAAATAATCATCTACCTTACTTTGAAGTTTATGATTAGAGAAACTCGAAATCCTTCTAAACAATAGTTTTGTTGGAAGTTTTTGTTTTAAAGCCTACTTCTACAGAGTGCTCATCTTCTTGATTAATATGTTAGCATACATTTTACCAGGTTATGTAAAATACATCTCAAGAAGAGGAAGCATAAGTTATTTTTGCTTTTGTATGCATTCATTATTTATAACAAATCTCTGTCTCCCCTCTCAGGTCATTTGTTATTTGAATGAACTAAATCACTCATTGTCGTATGCCCTTGGAGCTGACCTTCTATTCGATGTATCAGAAGATTCAGATTATGTCCGAAGTATTATAGGTAGGATGTTATTCTTGAATTCTGCCTTCTAAATTTGTTCAGTATTTATATGTATTGCATTTATAAGAAAATAATACATGGTTAGATAAATACTGATTTTTGACTATAAAGTGGCACTGGTACTACATAACTTAACTATGCATTTCTTTTTAACCATGGCATGCACTTCTTACTTATCTTTCTATTATATGCTTTTGTGTCTCAGCTAAAGCTATAGACGAATGTCTTGACCTAAAGACCAAGGCTGCTGAGTCAAATAAAGCAGCAAAGATAGATTCAAGATCAAAACCCATTGTTGAAAGGATGCTTGATAAGTATGTAAACTTCTGAAATGCTAGATTACACTAGAGATTTGAACTTTTTCTCATTATCTCATTTTTGGACCTCCCTGTAGGTTTATAACTAACAGAAAACATCAATAAGCTGTGAGAATAGCCATAAAATACCAAAGATTGGATAAGATTGGGGAAGCAGTTATAAGAAGTGACAACATTCAAGTAATCCTATACTATTGTAATCATGTCTCTCACAATTTTGTCAGCTCTAGAAAATATCAGAACAGTGGTTATATCTATCTAATTCATTCTTGTTAACCTTATTCCTAATTCTAGAGAACATTAGTCCAAATATATCAGATGTCAAAATTTGAGAAATTTTGACCCTCAACTACTTTAATGCAGATACAGCATCTTCCTGTTAGAGTATTCTAAAAACAGACATCAGCTCATTATTTAAGCATATGTCAGCTTCTCATGTTTTTGGATAGACCAGAGGACATTGCTGTTGTATTTGAGAAACTCTTAAGAACAGAAAGCAACAATGATGCTTTATTGGGATTTCAAATAGCATTTAACCTTGTAGAGAATGAACACCAAGCTTTTCTTTTGAAAATGAAGGACCAACTTTCCAGTCTCAAGGAACATGTTTATGCTGAGAGGTTATCAAAAATAAAAGGAATACTGTCTGGAGAGACTTCCATACAGTTGACATTGCAATTCTCATGGAGTTATTATAACTAAGGCATTTTCCCTATTTTCTTTTCTTCTCTTCCCAAGATAGTTTCTCAGTTTACTGGATTTCTTTGAAGTATTTTACTAATTTTTGGTTTTTTGCATATTACATTGCATGTCCTAATTCTCAACAAAATAAAGCAATCTGTTGAGATGAGAAATGGTATTTGTCATAATGCAACTATATACGCTAATAGCATTATGCATGCTGTCAGAACCGTCAACACCTTACTGTGCACCTGCTTTGCTCATCATTTTATATGTTGCATAATGATAAAAGTAGTCATTTCTATCTAACATTTCGTATTTGTTTAAACTCTCAGAACTGGCTCACCAGGGCTATAAATTAGGCTAAGTTTAACACAACAGCACTACGAGAAACACAAGCATTGTCTACTATGGGGAAGGCATAAATCAGTTCCTGTGTGATAGTCTAACAAGCACTAATGCTGAGGTATTTGCCTTGTTGTATTATGTAAAAAAGTACCTATTTTTATCTTTGCACTTTTCCGCCTTTTTTAAAAATTGTCTCCTACAGGTTATTCAGCATAGTACCTACCTTAAAGAATGTCCTTTACAGTGCTTAACGTCTATAATCTATTTCTAAAATTAAAAGCTTAATGAATTCTCTCTTATTCTCTCTTTTTGTGAAAAAGAGAAATCAAAAGTCAGTTGGACATTTCTAACGATTTGGCATTGGGAATAGCTCTTGACAGTTTATGGAACAGAAGAAGCAACTCATACACTGATTGAGCAGATAACTTGGGATCAAGACCCCATACTACGTTATGGATAAATGTATGCATTGGCATTGGCTTACAGTAGAACTGCAAACAACAAGGCCATTCGACAGCTGCTGCATTTTGCTGCATCAGAATTGAGTGACAATGTTAGGCACACTGCGGTTTTGGCACTGGGTTAGTTTCTCTTATGTTCAGGTTTGGCACTTGCATATGGTTTATGTTCTAGGCTATAAGAATTTGACACCAAGGCTTTACTTCTCCAAACAACTTTTCATATGATGTATTCGCTCTTAATTTTTTCTAACCTTCTACAAGGATCGATGAAAATGCACATATTGAACAATCCATCTAATTGAGTTGCTAACCTTAAAATGTAGACTCTTCAAATCGTCTCCCTGCTCTCTGAATCATATAATCCACATGTTCGTCATAGTCCAGCTCTTATGTTTGGCATATCATGTGCTGGGACTGGTCTGAGTGAGGCCATATCATTGCTGGAGCCTTTGACATCAGATGTGCCAGCGATTCCCCTGTTGATGCATTCAGGTAGTTTTTTGCCTCATTTAACAGTGATTCCCTGATATTTTTGCCTCATTTAACAGACGGCCATTGGAAAAATTTATTCTGGATAAGCATCAGGACACTGTGAGCAAGATGCATACAATTTTAGCATTAGGAATCTTGGATGCTGGTGAAAGCAATGTGACAATAAAGTTGCTTTC
Source organism: Coffea eugenioides (assembly GCF_003713205.1). Classification (NCBI taxonomy): domain Eukaryota; kingdom Viridiplantae; phylum Streptophyta; class Magnoliopsida; order Gentianales; family Rubiaceae; genus Coffea; species Coffea eugenioides. The sequence goes on from NC_040037.1 coordinate 37,561,458, forward strand.
AAAGACAAAACATAACAAAGTAATTGCAGTTGTTGGTCTTTTTTTAGCCAATCTTGGTACTGGAATCCGCTCATTTACTTCCTTAGCTTGTCCTCTACCACTTCAGCTGTCAAGCTTCCTGCGGCCATTTTTATGCACACCAGTCAAAGCAAAGGCCAGGACAGCTAAGAAAGAGACACAGCAGAGATAGCATCAAAATTTCTGGGTAATAACAAAATCAAAATTTTTGAAAAAACAGAGACCCAATATATTAGGCATTAGAATCAGCAAAGAAATGAGGGGAAAAAATTACACATTACAATCAGAGAGAATTTGCAAGCCCAAAAATAGTGTAGATGCAGAAAACGAAAGCAAAGAACAAGAGCAGTGGTGGAAAGCTTATGCCAAAATGACCCTCTTGCACAAGAATTCGAGACATTTAGTCTATTGAATTAAGCATCTCTAAGGAGAAAAATGTAATTAAACATAGCAAAACACTATTCACTGATTTAACCTGAGCATCAATTCTCATTAATGCTGTACAATAACTCATTCTTATTAATCTTCTTGTTTCATTTTCTTCTCTACATCTGAATTATATAGACTTATTTCTTCTGCTGAATCCATTTTAGATTGCATCACCATAATAGATATTCAGTGTTTTCCCATCTATTACTACCTCTATGCTATTATACTCGCACCTTCTCCACATACCAACCCCTGCTGTTACTTTGACTAAAACTTTCCTCCTTGTGTAATGAAGATTGAGAAACGCATCATTTTCATTGCACATTTAGTCACAATAGATGCATGATCTCTTTATTATAGAATAAAAAAAATGTTTTCGTTGACAATGCTTTATGTTGGATGTTTTTTAGTTGTTACAAGCTTTGCTCATGGACAATTTTGTAATTGGTAGATTCATGGTGCTGCAGAAAAGAAATCAGAACTGGAGCTCTTTGAATGGACTAAGCATTTTGAACTCGTGTAACACACTCAGTTCACGACACAAGCCTGAACTAGCGTCGGTTATTGCTTTTGTTTTTTAATAGCAGCATAGACATTATTCTTAAACTTTTATAGCAAGAAACTCACTCTGTTGATTTCTGCTTACACTTAATATCAGAGCCTAAAACTTCATGCAATGAAAGCAATTGCTCATGCTCATTCATTGTACGACACTTATTGTGCTTATAGATTGTGTATACAACTTCTGCATTCCTACTATTTTCTGTTTCTTATCTTCGCTTCTTTTTCTCTTCCAACTTTTTCCCTTCCCTCACCCCTGCATAATACTCTATATATTTAATCAAGTTTGTTTTCTCTTCGTTACTTCTCAGTACAATGACAATTTCAAGCAGCAATCAATTATATAAAAACTCAGACCAGTTCTCCTCTGCTAATAAAACAGAAAAGTGAAAATCAGCAATTGCTTAAACTCAATGACACCTTACTAATATATACTGGTTTTTCATAATAAGGAACCTTGCTAACAGGTCTAAAGCTCCCACGCCTTGCGTGGGAAGCAATCCCTAGTATATATATATATATATGATATGTTAAGTGAATTTTAAAATGCGACGCCAGTTAAAAAAAAAAACCCATTAATTATAACGGATAGCTCATTCAGTTGATGATTTACTACTTTAATGCTCATACCATTATAGATTACCTGTAACGCCATAAACAAAAGAAAGTTTGAGCAAGGTATCATGACCATGATACATGCATAGCAATTATGGACCGTTTACTTGAGTCAATGGTCTCCTGTGAAACCATTTCATAGAAATTCATTAATTTTTTCTGTTTATAAAGCAAGTGGACTTTGATTTTTGAGTAGTCCTCGCTACTTTTTCTTCTACTATGACACAAGATTCTCCGTGGAAAAAGTCTATCAATATTCATGTGTATACATATACTATTGTATATCACATGACTTAATAAGCTTTCGTGTCTATGTGGTTCAAATTGCTGCAAAATAATTATGAAATAAACGTTATTGGAAGCATTCACTAATTATTATGGCACAAAGAAAATAAAAATGCAATTTTTTTCCCTATAAAAATTTCCAATCCAAACAGACGGTAATGTTTTTCATTTTTGCTCATTGGCTGAAGACTTACGAGTCGTTGCATTTGGTCCTGCTCTTGGTCTTTGTGGCTTGTAGAATTCACCATAACTTAAGGGATAACTGGCAACATAATTCATATTAATTATTAGGGTAAATTATATATAATCTCCATGTGATTTCGTCTATTGTCACATAACCCCCCCAACGTTTCAAAATGCCCACTTCACCTCCAATTGGTTTATATAGAAACTTAACGAAAAATAGTCTATGTAACGTCCTTAATTAAAATACCAATAGTATCCTTACTTAAATGCTAAATTAGTTGAGAGCTTAACTGCCTTATATAAAAATATAGGGGGATTACGTGGATAAATATAAAAATCATAAGGTGTAAGGTGGATATTTATACAAACCATAAGAGGGTTATATGGAGATTAATATTGTATCGCACGCGCTTTTAGAGCGCATTGGTATAAAGTTGTACTAATTGGTTGTGCATTTCATCCATTTTTCACTTTAATTAAAACCATAGTAGGGTTATGTGGCTATTTTGAAACCTTAGGAGGGCCATTTAGTATTATATAAAATCATTGGGGCTTATAAGTAATTTATCCTAATTATTAAGGAAACGCAATGCAATTTTTTTATTTATTGGTGAGGGGGGTAATTTGGTTATTACAAAATCAAGACAAACTTCGGCTTACACTCTTAATTACCAAAACTCAACCATACTTTTTATAGGATAATAGATAGGTAGGTAGCTAATAGATAGATTAATGTGTCTTAACCAATGTTTTAAGGACACCAAAATAGAAGAACTCTTTAATTAGATTTAGAATTATTACATTTATGTTAGACGCAAGTCAGTTGGACCAATAATACTTGTAGCTTCCTTTAATGCGGTTAGTTAATAGATGAATTAATTTTAAAACTGCTAATTATTTATTAGTGATAGTGGTTTATTCTAACCAACAATGTTATACTTTAATGATTAGTCCATTCTAAGTTACTTGTAATCATAAAAAAAAAAAAAGAAAGTTTCAGGAAGATGCAATCAGACATAGCAAATCCGGACCGCTTACTCAAGTCAATGGCCAAATGGGCACTACATTATTTTTTTTTCGGGTATATAGTCTATTCCACTGGAAAAACAATTAAAAACTAAACGTTGTATTCACTAATTATTATGGTACCATTCTGAATGATTCCAAGATTAAGGAAAATTCTCATTATAATTAGCTTGGAAATGCATCTGTGAAGAGAGCAACAATCCATGAATAGTAACATAGAAAGTGTTCAAAAATTATTGTCAAATTCAAATGCAAATTATGACATCACGTATCTTTTTTTTTTATTTAATTTTTTTTATAGAGAGATTAGATGAAGAGAAACCTACCTCCAAAGCAAAAAGGGTGCAAATTACATACCCTTGGATTTAACCAGGATAAACCTTGGAGAACTCCAGGTATACTTTTTGCATATATGTGCCCAAAATATATCAAGAAAAGTGTTCAGTACCACAAAATTAAATAGAATATTTGCAATTCCACAAGATGGACAATGACCTTAAGATGAATTCCGGAAGCAAACTTGTGTAAGATGTAAGTTATGACTTATAAAAGAAGTAAATAACCACCAATATGCAACAAATGCTGAATAAATTCTTCAAAATATACACAAAAGGCTAAGATAGAATCTCATAGCATTCAAGGAAAATCTCATATGTTACGACGCTAACATAATCAAACATCTACACAGGTGTATTATACATTTCCAAGTTTATTAAACTGCACAACTGTGCCTAGTTCACAACACTAACATATTCAAACATCTATATAGATGTATTACATGTTTCCAAGTTTATTGTAAACCACACAACTATATCAAGTATGAAAAAGAAAACACAAATATATGACCCAAGATGACTGTATTTGTACCCATATGTACTTATTTCTGGTAGATGATGTTTTGATCGATATATGTTTTCATGCACCAATTCTTCAAGTATTTCTCCATTTCTATGAGGATAAGAAAGGAGGGATGCTCTGCTCATATCTGAAAAAGTTACTTGGATCAACCTCCTGCTTCACATGGGCCAACCTGTAGAAATTTTTCCTAAAATACTTCATGCCCCAGACGCTAGCTTGTGCGAAACTGGTGTTGCCTTCCCTGTTGGCTCCCAAGTCCAAATCTCGATAATTCAGGTACGCACCCCTAGGAAATCTGGAAACAAATGGAGCCATGTATTTGTAAAGCCTTCGGATCCAATCTATGTACCTTTGAGAGTTTGCATTCTCCTCTTCAGTCCAAAACACCATGTGTTGAAATTGATATATGTTTCCAGCTCTGTGTGGATATGGAATTTCAGTATCTGATATCTCAAACATCCTTCCACCAGATGGTGAAAGGATAAGCTGAGCTCTCTCAGCTTCTTCTTCGAAGAATCTTTTCCACAATCCTTCCAATGCAACTTCAGATATGGGCTCAACTACGTAGTCTGATTTGGCTTTGTAATATGTTTTGGGATATGGAGTGCTGCGTACCAAATCATTCACGGTTGATCCACTTGGAAGACCGGCAAAATAAACGGCAGACTCAATCCAGCTCATCTCTGTGCAGTCTTCTTTGCGCAATCCTAGCTCAGGGAAGCTTTCTTGCATCAGCGGTAGAAGCTTGGCAACTGTTCCCAGGTACAAAGATTGAAACGCTGCTTGAACTGTTAATTTTCCACCGCTCCTCGCCTGTGTAATAAAGATTCTGATGAATAAGTCTCGATCAAGCCTGTACCCAATTTGTTGCCACTGGTGGACAAGCTTGCTTGCATTCTGTTCTAAGGTTCTGTTGACTGTAAAAACTGTAACTGTTGATGGAACGGATACCAATTGGAGTCTGTACGCGAGAATTACTCCAAAACTGGCTCCTCCTCCACCTCTAATGGCCCAGAAAAGATCTTCTCCCATTGATTTTCTATCAAGAATCGCTCCTTCCGCATTCACAATTTTAGCATCAATGACATTGTCAGCAGCCAGGCCATATTTTCGCGTCAATGCGCCTTCTCCTCCCCCACTAATGTGTCCGCCCGATCCTACAGAAGGGCACACACCTGCAGGAAAGCCAAGATTGGGGCTCTTCTCAGCAATTGCATGATATAGTTCACCAAGACGTACTCCAACTCCAATCCAGGCTGTTTTGCTCTCAGTATCGACGGATATTCGACTCAGATTCCTCATATCAACAATAACAAATGGCTGGAGATAATAGGAAAGATAAGAAAGGCCCTCATAATCATGGCCTCCGGATCTAACTCTGATCTGTAAGCCATTGGATTTTGCACAATTAACAACTAGCTGAACGTGAAAATCGCTGAGTGGCGTAACTATGACCAAGGGCCTTCTTTCCATGGGAGATATAAATCTTATGTTCTCTATGGAAGATTGCAGAACAGAATTATAGGAAGAGTTTGTTGGTGTATAAATGACTTGTGAGATTGAGTCATTGTTCTGAGAATGAAGACACTGAAGAAATCTATCATGAATTTCAGCCCTAGTGCTCCACGGCATTGAGAAAACAAGAACTAATGAACAAAGAAAAATGCATGAAAGTTTGGTGCTTGAAGTAGTCTCCATTATTGGCAAGGTTCTTATGGTTTAACTTCAAGAATTGATGCACTACAATATCGTAAGTGCATGGCTATTTATACTTACAAATTTGATGGTAGTTTATAGTCCTGCTACAGCATTGACAGTTTTCTATACGTTTCTTTGTTTGTAAGGATTGCAGACAGAAAAAAGAAAAAGTCAAGCAATCTAGCGACGAAGCTAGATTGACCCATCATACCTAAACTCAATTTGAACCAGCGACGAAGCTAGGATCCTGTGGGTACTCGGAGGGGGGATGACTGTCAATTATGGATTTGCTAATAGCGTCAATTTTATGCCTCTTGTGTTTGAATTATTGCATTGGATTTATAATGAATATCATATTTATGTTCTAAATGAATCTATGTAGATTTCTTACATAGCGGAGAAAATTTTATAAATTTAAAGAAAGAATTATAAATCAAAAGGTGAACTTTGTTAGTTTTAAAGGGGTGAGAGTCAAGAAATTTTGGAAAATTGTGTGGACAGAGGGGCAAATAGGTCCTTTTTACAAGAATCCAAGTCGCAAAAAGTGAAAATAGTTGAAAACTTTAAACCTATTATAACATTTTTCTAAAACTTGATGATGGGGGTACCAATTGCCACTAATCTATAATAGGTCTTTAGCGTATGAGTTTGGTATTAGACTATCAGGGAGTGGGGAAAATTCATGGCCAAAAACCAGGAAAAAAATGTTGGATACAATGATGACAGAAAGAAAAACAAGGCATTCACACTGTGGTTATAATTATACCTGAGTGAAATTTGTGCCATGCGTATATACAAGAGGATTTGGATTTCTCATCATTGTTTTTTTTTTTTTGGAGCCACCATAGAATGGTTTTTTTTTCTTCTTTTTATTGTTTCCTCTTTGTGGGTGTCAAAACACATGCTAATTATTTTTGAGTCAAATTTGTGGAAAAACCAAATAAGTATCTCAATTTGTACCAAATTTCAGCAAATACTTGTCTTATGGGAGGAAATGGAAAGTACCAAACTCAAGAAACCAAGAAGCCGTCCCTACCATTGGAAATTGGGAGGTAGATGATCTAATTAATAAGCTTGGAATTTGAAGTTTCACGGTGTTAAAATTCTATTAGTTAATTAATTTGAATGATACTGGGAAAGGGTCAATTTCAAACCCCTCCCTCCGAATGAATTTTTCAGATTTTAACCTCAAAATTTAAGAGAATACTTGGAAGGGAAGCTTTCAAGGACAAGTATTGGGCACAAAAAAGAAAAAAAAAAAGACTCTAGATTACCTTTGAAATGTACGTATTCAAGTTTGCTAATGGAAATTTCAGGTTTTGCACTTCTTATATCAATAGGTCCATGCATGCATGCACGCATGCATACAGTGGAAATAGTCCATTACGCAGCCGTGATTTGATTGGCTGTCTTGGAAGTCCACAGCGTCTCTCTCTTCTTTTTTTTTTTTTTTAATTCATCATTTGCCAAGCACGTTTTAAATTTGGATCAAGATTTTGGTGCAGTTGTATAGCTATTATAAATTTTACACAATCTCGTGTATGCTATATTCTATTGTACTCTGTTATATGCATGAATTTTGTTCATGTACATCAATTCATTACACGAATACAATCACGTCTATGATCGTACATCAACTCTTAGGATTGATTGTATCAAAATCCAATTGTATGTACCCAAATTCCGTATTTTTCGTAGTAAAAAAATATGCTAGGTAAGTTGCAACAAAAGGAAAGTTACCTATGTGTTTAAGCACGTTTACTCGTTTTTATACATATTTGTATATGTTTAGTGGGAAAAAAATCATTTCTTTTCAAAGAAAAATCGATAGAGGGTGGAGTACAACTTTGGGTCACCCATCAAGATTCAAATCTACATTGTTTTTCTAAGCAGAAATTCCATTTTGAAAGCAAGGAAGAAACATTTCTGCAATTAGATTTAAGGTTTCATTGTAAAACTTTGTTAATGTCTCCTGTATTTTCAACATTGTGCTATGCAACCCATATATATAAGCAGGCATTCCATTTTGAAAGCTCCTGCTAACTCAAAGTGTGAGAACTCTATGTTGATCTTCATCAGATCTGTAAACAAAAGTAACATGTTTCCTTGCAGTGATTAATGGAACCCTTCACTATAACTTTGTACTTGCGGGTCATGCCCCGTAAGAAGCTATGTTTGAGTTGAAGAAAAAAAAAAATTTGATGCAACTTTTAGAGTGAATGACTAATATGAAAGCAAGCCCAGATCTATAAATGGTCCCATCCTACATTTTTTGTTGTCTATGTGCAACAATTCAATAATCAATATATTCATGATCTCAAGCCACCTTAAAACAAAGAATGCAAACTAGGATTCGTCCTTCATCAATAAGAACTATTCAGTTTTCGTTTTTAACAGGGTGTGTTCGATAGCAGGGAATTCAACAAGACAATATCAGTAGTCAAAACCTCATTGTCTAGGATGATGTCTGTCAGCTCTCGATGATAACATCTAAATTTCATGGCAAGGGATTTAATTTTTCTGAATATCTGAACTGACAATGCTTATATCTGAACTGACAAGGATTTAATTCTTCGATGTTGGATTGCACCATGGAATTTTGGAACTGATAAAGATTTCCCAAATGTAAAATTAAGGGACAAAATTGCAGCTTACACTTTATATTGTCTGAGAAACTCGTTAAATTACAATAAACAATATGTACAATAAATATGTACAATAAACAATTACCTTACTCCATACATATGAAAATCTGCAAATATTTGTCTGACACAGGAAAAAAATTAGGGCAAATTACATTTTACCCCCCTGTGGTTTACCTTTTTTTTACATAACCCCCATATGGTTTCAAAAGCTATACATAACCCCCTCATAATTTGGATTAAAGTGTCAAAGTGACGGAAATAGTCACTCGTAACGGAACTTCTAAAAATGTCGAAATTACCCTTATAAATACATGACACATTAACCCCGTATGCTTATTATATTTTACCATATAACCCCCTTATGGTTTAGTACTTTACCATATAACCCCCTTATGATTTTCAAAATATACACATAACTCCCCTTGGTTAATAAATAATTTTTAACTTTACATAAGGGTAATTTTGACATTTTAGGTGACGCCATTACGAATGATAATTTCCGTCACTTTGACACTTTAATCCAAACTATAAGGGGGTTATGTATGGCTTTTGAAACCACTAGGGGGTTATGTGAAAAAATGCTAAACCACAAGGGGGTAAAGTGGAATTTACCCAAAAAATTAAAAGTACCAAATCAAGAAACTAAGGTGTCATACCAAGACTTGGAGAAAATTGAGAGAAAGAGGATGTAATGAGTTTAGATTTTGGAGCTTCAAAATGTTGAAGTTCTAGTGACTAATTTGAATGGTGGGAGGAGGATTTGATACTCGTCCCTACTAGTTTAGGATGATCCATTGAACAGTCCCAGTGGTTAATTTTAACTTCTCTTTGATTCCTTAATTTCAACAAAAACAGCCACATTCAGATAGATGTATAGCCACAGTTTTCCGTGTTTTAACTTAACGAACTAAGAGAATTTAAAACGAAAAGTGTCAAATTAATGCATGCATATTGCAAGGACAATCGTATTGAATTCTAGAAAAACCTATAAAATTAAAATGCAATGATCATTTGTAACGGAGTCTATAAAAAATATCAAAATTACTCTTGTTTAAAAATTAAAATGGTTGAAATGACCAAAATATATAAACATAATATATATGACATACTAACGCCATATGATTTTATGTTTTACCATATAAACCCCTTATGGTTTAATACTTTACCATATAACTCCCTTATGATTTTCAAAATATATACATAATCTCTCTGTAGTTAATAAATAATTTTCAACTTTACATTGGGGTATTTTTGACATTTGAGGTGACTCCATTATGAATTACAAATTCCGTTACTTTGACACTTTAATTCAAATTATGAGGGGGTTAGATATAACTTTTGAAATCATATAGGGTTATGTATAACTTTTGAAACTATAGGAGGGTTATGCACAAAAGTACTAAATCATAGGACAGTAAAGTATAATTTGCCCAAAAAAATTATCGAGACTCATGACTGATTAGGTGTACACTGTGGAGATTGTCCACTGCGACTGTGATTTTATTGACAGATGGAAAAAACCTGGTCTGTGGGTTATTTTGTTAATAAAAAAAGAGACTTGTGCTTCAGCTCGAGTTGAGGTACCTTAAATCATGTAAAGACGAAAATATGCAACCTACTCCAAGATGTGGTAAAAATTTTGAATTTGCCAAACTTATTTTTTTCTTTCTCATTTTTACCAATACAATCTTAAGAGTGTTGCTAGTTCTGCTTGCTCACTTCTTTTGTTCCTTCCAAAGATTAACTTCCTACCAGGAAAAAAATTCATAGACAAAAGTTTTAAACGTAGATGTAGAGATGCCTTGCTTGCTTCATAAGAATTAGGTACTAGCTTATTTCAAGAGCCGATTTAGGAGGTGGACCTTGAGGTACTACGTCCCATAAAATTAGTGTCATGTCCTATTTAATTCATTGAGTTGTATATTGCAACTATCAAACAATGATACACAACCAAGAAAATAAAAATAAAAATATAAAAGAAAGAGCAAAAAGGTCGACTAATCATGCTTATGCAGACAGTTTTGATCTTCAATGTTTGGCCTTATGTTCTAAACTAATCCTTAATGTTAAGGATGGCAATGGGGGCGGGGGCTGGGGCGAATTTTTTTCCCCCATTTAGAAACGGGGCGGGGTTATACTCCCCCGCCACCCATTTAAAAATAATAAAGATATATATATGTACATAATTATATATATAATATTTAATTTAATTAGTTATAAATTTATTATAATGATATTATTAGTTATATGTATCATTTAATGTATATTAGTATATGTAATATAATTGATATTATCAATTATACTAATAATTATGCATGTCTATTAATAAAAATTATTAGTTATTTATACTAAATTTATTAATACATTTATATTAAATTCCTAACTACATTTAATACAATAACACTTTTTTCTAAAAATACACAATAATAATTTAGTGATTGTATTTGTTCAAAAGTGAAAACTTGATTATTTTAGTTATATTTGTTTTATCATATTAGATTGTATTCAAATAACTTTGATTTAATTATTTTTATAAGTTTCAATTGTGAAGTTATAATGAATAATAATTTGGTGATATGTTGATATTTTAGTACTTGATTATTTGCTAAAATTTAATTATAATGAAATTATATAATAAAATTTTTTTAACCCCACGGGTGCCCCTGCAGGGGAAGCGGGGCGGGGTGGGGGAAGCCGGGGGCGGGGGCAGTGGGAATTAATAGGCAACGGGGAGGGGGTGGGGGAGGGGTCCCCCGTCCCAACCCCACCCCACCCCCATTGCCACCATTACTTTATGTTTAACCAAATCAAAATAATGCTCAAAATTTCTAATTTCGTGTAAATTTTGGGCAGTTTATGGAATTTAATAATTCTAGTCCTCAAAATAAATTTGCTGTTAGTCAATACTTTTGAGTTTGCATTTTTTACCTCTATTATTCAAAGTTAAAATCATGATGGTTTTCTAAGTTTTAGAGATGTACTAGGAATTCAAGCTAAACTTCTCTTTTCTTTTTTATTTTCTTTTTAATTCATGCCACTAGTTGCTCATGTCTTTCTTCTCTTTTGCAGATATAGTCAGTCTCAACTTGCATAATTTGAACATATTATTTTAGACTATGAATAGCTAATTAATTTGATCATGAGTGTGGTCATTTTTTCATCTATATTGATTATTTTACACTCATTTAAATATCACTTTAATATATGATCACGTGTAAATTAAGTTTATAATCTAATAAATTTTTTTTTTCTGTTTGCATTTCAATAGATTTCAATTTAATATGTATTTTATAGAATTATTTGGATTACTCAATACAATTATCAATATACATGAACATCAAAATAATTTAATATGATCACCTGCAGGAAATTTTAAAATTCCCATGTATATCTTTGATAACTTTGTATTTCTATTTATTTGCATTTTAGCTCTCCAATTTTTATCTAACATTTGGCAAAGAAATTGAAAATTTTAAAATGCATAGTTGAATTCATTCATATGATGTATATATGAATTTGATGCGTGTGAGGCCTACAGGACAGTGTACAAAGCTATTATACAAGACTTATTTTGAAGAGTTGAAGGGTACGTACCCAACTAATTAATACAATTTCTTGTTCCACAGGTAATTTGTAGCCGCCTTTGCTGCACTCTGCATTGATCCTTTGATGCTGTGTGAACTTACGTACACTCCTAATAACTAAATTCATATCGATGGGACGTTAATTAATTTAATGCTACAATAATAATTACGTTCTAGGATGTTAGCTGTGTCTGGACCTCTTTTAATTGCAAAAATTGTCAAATTCAAATGCACGTTAGGTCACGGCCAGGGGAGGTCTGGGGTGGTGGGGGGAGGAGAAGAGGGAGAAGGAAGGGGGAGTGAGGGAGAGGGACGAGAGAGGAAGAGGAAGAAGGAGGAATAAAGGGGAGGAGAGAGAGGGAGAGATCGAGAGGGTCGTGGTGATTGTTGATTTTTTTTTCTTTTTCAAAAAAATACCATAACCATATTTAAAATTTTAAAAACACTCCAATAAACAACTATAATAACAATATTTTTTTTAAAAACATGTTCAAAAGCAGTTCATTCAAACGGAGCCTACGATACTGGCTACACGTTCAAGAAAACTACTTGGTACCACAAAATAGAATATTTTGCAACTCCACGAGATAAACAGTGACCTTAAGATGAATTCTTCAAGCAATTGCGTGTCTAAGAAGTAAGTCATAGAAGAAGTCAGTAAACCCCAGCTTGCAACAGATGGTGAATAAAATTGAAAAATATAATACGTACACAATTAAAACCCCAAGGAAGTATCTCATAGCATTCAAGGAATGGCATATGTTACAACACTAACATAATTACACATCTAACAAAGATGCATCTTGCCCATATTTCTATATGTTTACTAAGACACATCAACTATAATAAGTATACAAAAGAAAACACTTATGACCCAAGGTAACTGTAGTTGTACTCGTATATATGTACTAATTTCTGATAGATGACTATATGATATATGTACAAGTTGTTTTCCAGGACCTCCTCCAGGTGTGGCTAAAGATGATATAGAGTTTGGAAAATTATGTATAAACGAATTGAATATGCATGCCTTATAGGGGACTATATTCAATGGCTTTAAGAATATACGACTAAAATTGGTTAAAAATAGATAGGGTGCGCTTGACAACACTGAAATCTGAAAATTGAAAATTGAATCTAAAATCTGAAATCGGAATCCATTAAATTATTAAATTGTTAAATATTAAATTTAATATATTTGAGTGTATATCATATTCAGTGATAAGTGAATAGTTTATCGCTTATTTTTAAGAGTAAGTTTTGCCTAAGAAATTCAATGACATTTAATTAATTCAGATATTCAATTTTTGATTATCAAACATGTCTGACCATGTTAAGATCTGAACCACGAATTTAACAATTTCTTGTAGAAGTATGAATTTTGTGGATTTTCACTTCTTAGGTCTACTCAATTTTTTGTCACCTGAATTCATTTTCGGGATTGGGTGGTTTTGAGATACTTTAATTGGGATTTGATAGATCTCTTTGTCAGACTCATGATCATGCAATTTTAATCTTCAGTTCTGGCGCTTTATTTCCCAAATCATATGCATACAAGTACTGCAAAAGAATTTGCTAGCTATAGTCCTTCTCATTCATTTCTCCACAAACAGAGCTTTGTTCGCAAGAAATAGTAAGGAAAGTTTTTTGGGTTGGCAGCAAAGGTGGAAAATTGTTAGCACTTTCTTGTACTTTCCTAATTTTGTAAGAAAAAAAGTTAGACATAGGAATTTCAATAACCGTTACTAACTATCACTAAATTCTCAATTTTCTCTTAACAATTTTCTTGGTAAACAAATGTGCTCATAAATCAAGAAAAGTATTCAGTACCACAAAATTAAATAGAATATTTGCAATTCCACAAGATGAACAATGACCTTAAGATGAATTCCAGAAGCAAATGTGTATAAGAAGTAAGTTATAACTTATAAAAGAAGTAAATAACCACCAATATGCAACACATGCTGACTAAATTCGTCAAAATATAGACAAAAGGCCAAGATAGAATCTCATAGCATTCAAGGAAAGTCTCATATGTTACGACACTAACATAATCAAACATCTACACAGATGTATTATACATTTCCAAGTTTATTAAACCGCACAACTGTATCTAATACACAACACTAACATAATCAAACATCTATACAGATGTATTACATGTTTCCAAGTTTATTGTAAGGAAAAGTCTGAAGTAACGATAGTTATGGTAACGAAACTATTTTTACCTGATATAACAGGTAAAAATATTTTTAGCGACCATTTGATTACCTGTTGTACTGGTCATCTAAATGAAATAGTACCTAAAATTTTGGTTAGTAAGTTTTGCATAAAACATAGTAAGTTAACTCGATATATTAGTAACTTTTATGTCTCAAAAAGTAAACTTGAATAAATATGGAACTAACTTTTTTTTTTGAAGTAAAATACTACTCTATATCTGAAACTTAGTTTTTGGAGAGTAAGTTTAGTTCAAGTAATAGTAAGTTTTTATAGATTAATAGTAAATATTGTTGATAGAATATTAAATTTGGTTAATCATCAAAACTTAATAGTTTGTGGCATAAATTTACTATTTTACTAAAAGAAACTTACAATTGTACGTATCATTTATAAATGTTATATGTTTGAAGCATTTTAAATATACCATGAAAACTTTTTTTTTTGCATATGACCTTATGAAATATGTAAGAATAATTTGTCATATTTTAAATTTTTAATTATGGGAAAATAAACAACTAAGTTCCCAAAATATTTCACTTTTATTGTTTAAAAAATCTCAACTTGTTGGTTAAATTTAAAATAATTCTATTGTCAAAAATAGTTTTTCTCAAATTAACTTTCATGATTAGATGTGAGATACAAATATGGTAAAATATCCCTCATACATATGTAATGGATATTTCAGACTTTTAGTAAAAAAAAAAATTGTTGTTAAAATAACACATATCATAGTGTACTAATTATTTTAGGACCATTTTATAGGTGAACTAAATTTAATTTAAATTACACAATAGATTATACATGCATGTGATTTTCATTTATAATTATTGGATCCTATTCTTATGAACAATCTCCCAAGGGAAAAAATCCAGATCATACTGATTTTCTTATATTAATTGTTATACTAATTTTGTCATTTTTTTTATTATATTCTTTCTCATTTTGTTTAGGCTTTTACTCTTATTATTTCTTGTGTCTCAGATGTAAATTTATTAAAACTTTATCATCTTATTATATTCATAGGTGTTAAATTATAAAAATTTTGATATATAAACAAGTAATATTCTATATATAACTAGGAAGATTTGTTGTTATTGTTATTCGAACTTTCAAACTTTTCAAAAATGGAAAATGATTAAAAGCTTATAATACGACAAAATTTTATTACATATTTCACAAGATTATGTGAAAAGTCAAACTATTTTTCATAGTATTTTAAAATATATAAATAATTTTTTTAAATTATACCTATAATCATGTATTATACAAGGTATATTATGAGTACTTACTAACTAAGGTACTAAGAATTAATCATTAATAAAACATCTTATCGTTATTTCAAATAAATTTCCTAATACTATTTTGAAATATGTTTTAAAATAAAATAGCACATGTGTCCCATAAATCAGTAAGTTTTGATTATTAATCAATTTACCATGTTATTAGTAAGAGTTACTATTTATGTATAAAAACTTACTATTACTTGAATTAAACTTACTCTCTAAAAAGTAAGTTTGGGATATAAAGTAGTAATTTATTTATTTAAAAAGTAAGTTTAATATTTATTCCAACTTACCTTTTGAAGTATAAAAGTTACTAATTTATTACGGTTAACTTATTATTTTAGATAGAAAACTTACTTTCTTATTTTTAAGTGTTATCCTATTTAGGTGGATAGACCTATCAAATAATCAAATGATCGCTAAAAGCAAATAAAAAATAATCAAAAATGGTCATCCAAGTGTTATCCTATTTATGTCTTAAAAAGTAAATTGAAATAAAAATGAAAGTTACTTTTTAAAAAAAATAAATTACTACTCTATATTCGAAACTTACTTTTTGGAGAGTAAGTTTAGTTCAAGTAATAGTAAGTTTTCACGGATTAATAGTAAATCCTGTTGATAAAACAGTAAATTTGGTTAATCATCAAGACTTACTAGTTTGTGGCATAAATTTACTATTTTACTTAAAGAAACTTATATGAAACAAGTATTAGGAAGTTTATTTAAAATAATGCTAAGATTTTTTTATTAATGATTGAAACTTAATATTATAGTTAGTAATTGTTGGTAACGTAAATGTATAATATATGATTGTATGTATCATTCATCAATGTTATGTGTTTTAAGCATTTTAATAAATGTATGTATCATTTACAAAGGTTATGTGTTCTAATAAATTTATTTTCTAGGTCACAAGTATAAAAGTTAAATTTGTACTAATGTGGCATAATCTTTGAAAACTATAGTAAATTTACCCACATATCAAGTTTCGTGAGATTCAAATATATTTTGTATCATTTACAATATGGATTTATATGCACATTTTTTTTATCAAACTTACTTTTAATTGGCAAATAGTATGTAAATTATTATAAAATGTCATTTTATAATAATCATAATTTTTATAGGTGAATTGTATATAAACTGCTAAAATTGCCAATTTATAAATGATCAAATGTTACTACTTTATGGCATATATTAGTTTGGTCAACTAAAAAATTATCGTAATTAAGTGTACGTTGGTTGTTGATTTGAAATTTGCACCCCTGTCACTATTTTGTTATTTCTACCACAAGTTTTTCTAATCAAAGTAAAACAAAGTCAAATATATTTTCCTTTCGTATGTAGTATTTATATTTAGTTAAAAATTAATAAACCATGATTACATTTCATAATTTCTAATGAAATTAGTAACATTTTCTAAATAAATTGGAATAATTTGTAAAATATGTTATTTTTTTACCAATATAATTAGGGGTGGCAATCGGGTCCAAATCGGAGTGACGGGTCGGGTTGAGACCCAGGTATAAGAGAAAACTGGCTGACCCGAACTTGACCCGCCAACCCGAAATGGGTCAGGATATCTGACTCGAATCTGAAAATTCCAGGTTTTGGGTTGGCGGGACGACCCGAATGACCCAAAACTTAATTTTAATTTATTAATTTACCACTATAATTTCTAATTCACACAAGACTAATTACATAATCAAGTAATAAAAATTTAAATAAATAATCCCAAACCAAATCTAAAATAAATTAAAAACACCGTAAAAGTGTTTTATTCCAAACCAAATATAAAATAAATAAAAGCAGTATAAAAGTAAAAAATAATATAATACATTATTTGTCCAAATATAATAATTTCAACTTCGAATAAGTTAAATAAATTCATTTAGGATTAAGTGATTAATGCCTTTGAAAAAAAAAAGAATAACTTAATTTAGTTAGGTAAAATAATTTTTAATTCATAAACAGGTGATCGGGTCGTATCGGATCACCCACGGTTTGACCCGAATTCGACCCGTTTTCCTGAGTGCATATGACAAACACTAATTTGCTGCGAGACTTATGGGATATATCTGTGATAAAAGGAAAAGTGATCCATCCATTGTCATCTTTTTGGCGGGATTGGAAAGTTGAGCTGCTTGGTTCTTCTATGTCCATGGTGCAGGAATTAACTGTTAATATGATGCAGGTGCCTAGCTAAAAGTTTGTCCCATTATTCCTAATGGCAGATTGTCATTAAATAGAAAGGTGGATTCGTTGTTTATTCGTAGAGGACGTGGGAAGATAGTATTTGTTTGGACTTCTGCTAATGGCTTACTGAGGAAATCGCGGCACTTAAATTCACAAAGGCCGATGCTCTCTCATAAAAATGCCGTCAGTCTATATAGGAAAGCAACACATTTTTTTGGTCCAAACGAAACGATACATTCGTTTTGGAGTAAAAACTTCTAATGCTCGCAGAAATAAATAAGAGTACGTGCTCCTACGATAGAATGGATGTTACACCGCTATTAATGTGGTAAGGGCATCCTCCATAGTACTTTACAGCAAAATGTAGCATGTAGTAAGTAGCTGCTTATATAAAACTACTGAGGTTTTATCATGGTTAAGCATTAGAACAACTACTGCATAATAGTCCCTGACTAAGCTGAACAAAATGTGACAGGGTCACAACTACAAAAGTAGTAGCGCAATCAGAAAACACCTATAACAACTAAGACCAAAAGAGAGACTGTGTCCGATGCACCCCATGTTTGACTAGAACCATCCATATGGAATTTCATGATTAATGCTAATCTTCCCTGCTTCCTTTCACTTATTCCATCCCGTTGAGCTATCCAGTACTGAAAAAGAACATGACTTTCAGTTTTAGCATATCTGGAAGCGGAAATAACCAAATGATGACAAGAATAATAGTAAAACGTATACGTGCTTCAAGCCCCTAAGCTTTAGCAGCAGAACAAGCCATGTGAGACACATTTCTATAGTAAACCACCTGTACCAATTTTAATGCTCGAAAAAATCGAAGTAGATAATTCATTTATTTGAGAACATAAGAATAAAAATCATTCATTTGGAGTATTTTAGCTAGTAATGACAAGTTTACAATAAATGAGTTTGATTGAACTTGCTACCTATCCCATTGGCGTAAACCCCCAAATTTTTTACTTGAATACACAAAGTCGTATTTTTTGGACAAAAAAAAAGAGAATACACATAATCGTATTTATGAATACTTCAACCACTATGCTTGTCTTATTATGGAGCTTGGAGTCATCTTAATTCTCCATATCTTATGATTGAGAGTGGCGCAAGACTCCTTCCTAGCAAGTAAGCAGTGGTAATTAATATGTATGGATGAAACTTGGACCGATTCCCACAGACTTCCAAGCCAAGTAACCCAAATCATTAATATGACCTTCAAACCACATATATACATACACTTTCTCTGTTTAATTGAAGGACAATGTTAGAGGGCCCCAGTGGAATCTTAGTCAATAAAACCACATTTATCCATTGGTATATTTACGCCATTGGGCTGCAGCCGGCTGACCATTAGCTTAAGTGCAATATTGTGATGGATAGTAGATTTCAATGATTATTATACTTTTGGCAGATTTTTTTTCAAATGTCAATAATCTATGTCTTTACCTACTCTTGCTCCTAAATAACGAGGAAAAGGACAATTCTAACTGGATTATTAGGAATAGAAAGAGACTAAATTACCTTTGAATTAGACGGATGCCCCTTGACACCTGTTGGATTTAAAAAAATTACATAAAGTGACAATTAATAGAAGGCAAGATTCAAAACTCTGACCTCCCATCTCACAAAATCTTGAAGTACTTTTTGTGGTTTAACAGGTAGCGTACATATACAGGTATCATCTATCCTTGCATCTTTATCATGATAAAAAATCTATCTGGTCATTTCTTTCCCTCCAGCTTGCGTTTTTCTCAACCCAGTCGGAAGCCATTGAAAGCATGGCAAGTGAACAATTGAGTGGTAGGTGGTCTCTTAATGGAATGACTGCCCTTGTTACTGGTGGCACCAGAGGCATTGGGTAAGCAAATTTCTTCAAATGTAGTTCCTGGTATTTATATTTATATCAAAAAATTAGTAAATTCATTTCAACATTAGTTTTCTCATTCACTCCTCAAAAGGGTATGTTAACTGTTAACAACCAATTGGACAACTTTTAATGAGCAGAAAAACCTACTCAATCACGGTCATATCTCGTTTCGTATACATAAATCCTTACTTCCTTCACTGGTTCTAGTATATATGTGCGATTATGTCCCTAGTAGCTTTAATGCAACATTCAAAATGCGTGTCCCCATTTTAACTATTTGACCCAAAATTTCAGGCATTCCATAGTGGAAGAGTTAGCAGGATTTGGAGCCACAGTATACACATGTTCAAGAAACCAAAAGGAACTTAATGAAAGGCTGCAAGAATGGGGAGCACAGGGTTTCAAAGTCTATGGTTCAACTTGCGATAAGGCTTCAAGAACAGAAAGAGAGGAACTAATAAAGAATGTCTCTTCCACCTTCGACGGCAAGTTGAACTTACTGGTAAGTACAAATTCTGATCCATAAAAATGGTTGGTCCATCTATTTCTTGACTTGTTAAAGAATCATAAACATCATTTCTGTTTAGAATTTTAGTATTTGCATCCAAAGTAATTCTTAGGGGAAATATTTCGGATATCTTGGTTTGAATTAATTTCCCAAATGCGGACTGCAGTGCAGATATTTTGTAGGATGTGCCGGCTGAAAGTGAATGGTATGCTTAAAAAGGAGTAATTTAAGAAGCCTCCCATCAGATTTTTAACAATTTGACTGCCATTACCATTTGGCAATTAGAACTTTTAATTTTCTCACCCGCACAGAGTAGCAATCATAACACACAAATTTCTCTTTGACATTTCACCAAACATCTTATATGCATTCACAAATTAATCACATTTAACTTAAACGCCTAGTCTCAAGTCCTTTCCTAGATGTTTCATATGGCTATTAAGCATATTTTACTCGTAGACAATCAAAACTACAACCATGTCCTAGATGTTTTAACGGACATTTTCAGCCCCAAAATTGCAATAAATTCTTCAAATTCTCAGCCCTGATTTCGCAAGAAAATCTTGACAAACAAAACAAATGAAATATAAATAAATTACAGCAATATAATCAAACGATTTCAAGAGAACATGATGGTCTAACCTCGTCACCGCTATTTTTCATATGTTCTTTGATTGGCTACCACAGTTGCTAACCCTTTTGTTGTGTTTGATAGGGGGGAAACCCTTTCTCCTGAACCTGTGATATCTATAAAGCATATTTAGCTTTTCCTCCACGCCTAGGCAGGCCAATTGATTGACCGAAATGAGAATCAATGCTTAGTAAAAGGTAGAAAAAGAGACTGAGGCATGAAACCTACCAGAAGAGTTCAGCCTGAAGATATGATAGAATTGCTTAGCCCGCTTGATCAGTTTTCTAAATTTTAGCTAAAGCTAATCCCGTTCCATAAGATGATGATTGTACTCCTTCCTTTTCCAAGAAAAATTTTCTACAATCTTCCGTGAGGTGAGAAGAAAATAAAAAGAAGGGAAGCAACTTTGGAGAGGTGGAAACCCAAACCGTTTTCAGAAACCGATTATTTTTTTACTTTAATATGTAAATTTTTTACTTTTAGTATTAGTAAGTTTAAATTAAACACAAGTAACATTTGTCAAATAATAAGTAAATTAAATTATTGAAAGGGTAAATTTTGATTTTTGACTAAAACTTATCTTTCAGGCATATACTTACTAGTTTTAATTAAAAACTTACTAAAGTTAATATTAATTATTTTAATATAATATTTAAAAAGTCGCTAAAAAATTTGATTTGTCACTAAAGGTAATAGAAACCTGTAATAGTAGGTTTCCTTAACATCGTTACCATAACTATAGGCACTGTAGCATTGTCCTTATTGTAAACTACACAACTATATCAAGTATGAAAAAGAAAACACAAATATATGACCCAAGATGACTGTATTTGTACCCATATGTACTTATTTCTGGTAGATGATGTTTTGATCGATATATGTTTCATGCACCAATTCTTCAAGTATTTCTCCATTTCTATGAGGATAAGAAAGGAGGGATGCTCTGCTCATATCTGAAAAAGTTGCTTGGATCAACCTCCTGCTTCACATGGGCCAACCTGTAGAAATTTTTCCTAAAATACTTCATGCCCCAGACGCTAGCTTGTGCGAAACTGGTGTTGCCTTCCCTGTTGGCTCCCAAGTCCAAATCTCGATAATTCAGGTACGCACCCCTAGGAAATCTGGAAACAAATGGAGCAATGTATTTGTAAAGCCTTCGGATCCAATCTATGTACCTTTGAGAGTTTGCATTCTCCTCTTCAGTCCAATACACCAAGTGTTGAAATTGATATATGTTTCCAGCTCTGTGTGGATATGGAATTTCAGTATCTGATATCTCAAACATCCTTCCACCAGATGGTGAAAGGATAAGCTGAGCTCTCTCAGCTTCTTCTTCGAAGAATCTTTTCCACAATCCTTCCAATGCAACTTCAGATATGGGCTCAAGTACGTAGTCTGATTTGGCTTTGTAATATGTTTTGGGATATGGAGTGCTGCGTACCAAATCATTCACAGTTGATCCACTTGGAAGACCGGCAAAATAAACGGCAGACTCAATCCAGCTCATCTCTGTGCAGTCTTCTTTGCGCAATCCTAGCTCAGGGAAGCTTTCTTGCATCAGCGGTAGAAGCTTGGCAACTGTTCCCAGGTACAAAGATTGAAACGCTGCTTGAACTGTTAATTTTCCACCGCTCCTCGCCTGTGTAATAAAGATTCTGATGAATAAGTCTCGATCAAGCCTGTACCCAATTTGTTGCCACTGGTGGACAAGCTTGCTTGCATTCTGTTCTAAGGTTCTGTTGACTGTAAAAACTGTAACTGTTGATGGAACGGATACCAATTGGAGTCTGTACGCGAGAATTACTCCAAAACTGGCTCCTCCTCCACCTCTAATGGCCCAGAAAAGATCTTCTCCCATTGATTTTCTATCAAGAATCGCTCCTTCCGCATTCACAATTTTAGCATCAATGACATTGTCAGCAGCCAGGCCATATTTTCGCGTCAATGCGCCTTCTCCTCCCCCACTAATGTGTCCGCCCGATCCTACAGAAGGACACGTACCTGCAGGAAAGCCAAGATTGGGGCTCTTCTCAGCAATTGCATGATAGAGCTCACCAAGACGTACTCCAACTCCAATCCAGGCTGTTTTGCTCTCAGTATCGACGGATATTCCACTCAGATTCCTCATATCGACAATAACAAATGGCTGGAGATAATAGGAAAGATAAGAAAGGCCCTCATAATCATGGCCTCCGGATCTAACTCTGATCTGTAAGCCATTGGATTTTGCACAATTAACAACTAGCTGAACGTGAAAATCGCTCAGTGGCGTAACTATGACCAAGGGCTTTCTTTCCGTCGGAGATATAAATCTTATGTTCTGTATGGAAGATTGCAGAACAGAATTATAGGAAGAGTTTGTTGGTGTATAAATGACTTGGGAGATTGAGTCATTGTTCTGAGAATGAAGACACTGAAGAAATCTGTCATGAATTTCAGCCCTAGTGCTCCACGGCATTGAGAAAACAAGAACTAATGAACAAAGAAAAATGTATGAAAGTTTGGTGCTTGAAGTAGTCTCCATTATTGGCAAGGTTCTTATGGTTTAACTTCAAGAATTGATGCACTACAATATCCTAAGTGCATGGCTATTTATACTTACAAATTTGATGATAGTTTTATACTCCTGCTACGGCATTGACAGTTTTCTATACGTTTCTTTGTTTGTAAGGATTGCAGACAGAAAAAAGAAAAAGTCAAGGAATCTAGCAGGCAAGTTGTAGGATGAGGTCAATTGACCTTTCATACCTAAACTCAATTTGAACCAGCGACGAAGCTAGGATCCTGTGGGTACTCGGAGGGGGCATGACTGTCAATTATAGATTTGTTAATATCGTCATTGTATGCCTCTTATGTTTGAATTATTGCATTGGATTTATAATGAATAGCATATTTGTGTTCTAAATGAATCTATGTAGATTTCTTAAATAGAGGAGAAAATTTTATAAATTTAAAGAAAGAATTATAAATCAAAAGGTGAACTTTGTAAGGTTTAAAGGGGTGAAAGTCTAGAAACGTTACAAATTGTGGGCAAATAGGCGCTTTTACAAGAATTCGAGAGAGGCAAACAAGTTGCAAAAGCGAAAATAGTGGAAAACTTTAAACCTATTAGACTATTATGAACAATTTTCTAAAACTCGATGGGAGAACAATTGCAACCAATTTGAACTTTCCCAATCATAGTTTCCAATTGTTTAAAACTTAATAGCGTGTGAATTTGGTATTTGACTGTTAGGGAGTGGGGAAATTTCATGCCCAAAGAACCAGGAAAATTTTAGATAAAATGACATGAAATGTCTGTAAATACTTGTCTGATGGGAGAAAACTAAAACTACCAAAATCAAGAAACTGAGACGTTGCACCTACCGTTGGAAATTTGGAGGTGGAGGATTTAATGAGTTTGGAATTTGGAGTTTCAAAGGGTTAAAATTCTAATTTTTTAATGAATTTGAAACCATCCTACTATTTAATTTTCTCCCATAAGACAAGTATTTGCAATAAAAAATGAATTTGATTGACGGAGGGGGGTTTGAAACCTGTCCCTACTAGTTAATTTTCCAAGTTTCAACCTAAAAAGTTAAGAATATTCGGAAGGGAAACTGTCAAGGACAAGTATTGAGCCCACAAAAAAAAACCTTTGAAATGTACGTAGCCGAATTGGTTCATGCAAAATTAAATCATGCATGCTTTGGGGGAAAAAAATAAGAAAAAGATCAATTTTGTGTTATAAATGAATCTATGTAGATTTCTTACATAGCGGAGAAGATTTTATAAATTTAAAGAAAGAATTATAAATAAAAATGCAAACTTTGTAAATTTTAAAGGGGGTGAAAATCAAGAAATTTTGGAAAATTGTGAGGACAGAGGGGCAAATAGGTGCTTTTTACAAGAATCCAAGGCGCAAAAGTGAAAATAGTTGAAAACTTTAAACCTATGATAACATTTTTCTAAAACTTAATGATGGGGGTACCAATTGCCAGTGATTTGAACTTTCTTAGTCTTTAGCGTATGAGTTTGGTATTAGACTATTAGGGATTGGGGAAAATTCATTGGCCAAAAACAAGGCATTCATACTGTGGTTATAATTATACCTGAGAAAAATTTGTGCCATGCGTATATACAAGAGGATTTGGATTTCTCATCATAGTTTTTTTTTTTTTTTTTTTTGGAGCCACCATAGAATGGTTTTTTTTTCTTCTTTTTATTGTTTCCTCTTTGTGGGTGTCAAAACACATGCTAATTATTTTTGAGTCAAATTTGTGGAAAAACCAAATAAATATCTCAATTTGTACTAAATTTCAGCAAATACTTGTCTTATGGGAGGAAATGGAAAGTACCAAACTCAAGAAACCAAGAAGCCGTTCCTACTATTGGAAATTTCGAAGTAGATGATCTAATTAATGAGCTTGGAATTTGAAGTTTTTTTACAGCGTTAAAATTCTACTAGTTAATTAATTTGAATGATACTGGGAAAGGGTCAATTTCATACCCCTCCCTCCTAATTAATTTTTTAGATTTTAACCTCAAAATTTAAGAGAATGCTTGGAAGGGAAGCTTTCAAGGACAAGTATTGGGCACCAAAAAGAAAAAAAGAAAAAAAAAAAAAAAGACTCTAGATTACCTTTGAAATGTACGTAGTCAAGTCTGCTAATGGAAATTTCAGGTCCATGCATGCATGCACGCATGCATACAGTGGAAATAGTCCATTACGCAGCCGTGATTTGATTGGCTGTCTTGGACGTCCACAGCGTCTCTCTTTTTTCTTTTTTTTTTTTTTAATTCATCATTTGCCAAGCACGTTTTAAATTTCGATCAAGATTTTGGTGCAGTTGTATAGTTATTATAAATTTTACACAATCTCATGTATACTATATTCTTTTGTACTGTGTCATATGCATGAATTTTATTCATGTACATCAATTCATTATACGAATACAATCACGTCTATAATTATGCATCAACTCTTAGAAAAAAATTGTATTGATTGTATCAAATACAATAACTGTACTGATTGTATCAAAATTCAATTTTACCTACCCAAATTCCGTATTTTTCGTGGTAAAAAAAAAATGCTAGGTAAATTGCAACAAAAGGAAAGTTTCATATGTGTATTAAGCGCGTTTATTCGTTTTTATACATATTTGTATATGTTTAGTGGGAAAAAAAAACCATTTCTTTTCAAAGAAAAATAGATAGAGGGTGGAGTACAACTATGGGTCACCCATCAAGATTCAAATCTACATTGTTTTTCTAAGCAGGCATTCCATTTTGAAAGCAAGGAAGAAACATTTCTGCAATTAGAGATAAGGTTTCATTGGAAAACTTTGTTAATGTCTCCTGTATTTTCAACATTGTGCTATGCAACCCATATATATAAGCAGGCATTCCATTTTGAAAGCTCCTGCTAACTCAAAGTGTGAGAACTCTATGTTGATCTTCATCAGATCTGTAAACTAGGGCAACAGAATAGATTGTAATCAAAAGTAACATGTTTCCTTGCAGTGATTAATGGAACCCTTGACTATAACTTTGTACTTGTGGGTCTTGCCCTGGTCTGCGCATGATTTATAGAAGCTATGTTTGAGTTGAGAAAAAAAAAATTTTGATGCAACTTTTAAAGTGAATGACTAATATGAAAGCAAGCCCAGATCTATAAATGGTCCTATCCTACATTTTTTGTTGTCTATGTGCAATAATTCAATAATCAATATATTGATGATCTCAAGCCACCTTAAAACAAAGAAAACCAGAGAAAAAAGGGCTCAAATTGAGGACCATGTTATATATATATATATATATATATTGCAAACTAGGATTCGTCCTTCATCAATAAGAACTATTCAGTTTTCATTTTTAACTGAATAGCGGGGACTCAACAAGACAATATCACTTTAATATATGATCACATGTAAATTAAGTTGATAATCTAATAAAAATTTTCTTTTTTTTTTTCTGTTTGCATTTCAATAGATTTCAATTTAATATGTATTTTATAGAATTATTTGGATTACTCAATACAACAATCAATATACATGAACATCAAAATAATTTAATATGATCACCTGCAGGAAATTTTAAAATTCCCATGTATATCTTTGATAACTTTGTATTTCTATTTATTTGCATTTTAGCTCTCCAATTTTTATCTAACATTTGGCAAAGAAATTGAAATTTTTAAAATGCATAGTTGAATTCATTCATATGATGTATATATGAATTTGAAGCGTGTGAGACCTACAGAACAGTGTATGAAGAAGCTATTATACAAGACTTATTTTGAAGAGTTGAAGGGTACCCAACTAATTAATACAATTTCTTGTTCCACACGTAATTTGTATAATGACGTCATGGGCATTAGCCGCCTTTGCTGCACTCTGCATTGATCCTTTGATGCTGTGTGAACTTACGTACACTCCCAATAACTAAATTCAACCAATTTAATGCTACAATAATAATTACGTTCAAATGCTGTGTCTGGACCTCTTTTAATTGCAGAAATTGTGAAATTCAAATGCACGATACTTAGGTCGCAGCCAGGGGAGGTCCGGGGTGGCAAGGGAGGAGAAGAGGGATGAGGAAGAAGGGTAGGAGAGGAAGAGGGAGGAGGAAGGGGGTGGGGAGTGAGAGAGACGGACAAGAGAGGAAGAGGAAGAAGGAGGAATAAAGGGAAGGAGAGAGAGGGAGAGATCGAGAGGGTGGTGGTGATTATTGATTTTTTTTTTCATATTCAAAAAAATATCATAATCTTATTTAAAATTTTAAAAATACTCCGACAAACAACTACAATAAATTTTTATTTATATACATCGCTATTGTAAGTTTTTTGAAAAACATGTTCAAAAGCAGTTCATTCAAACGGAGCCTACGATACTCGCTACACATTCAAGAAAACTACTTGGTACCACAAAATAGAATATTTTGCAACTCCACGAGATAAACAGTGACCTTAAGATGAATTCTAGAAGTAAATGCGTGTCTAAGAAGTAAGTCATGAAGAAGTCAGTAAACCCCAGCTTGCAACAGATGGTGAATAAAATTGTAAAATATAATACGTACACAATTAAAACCCCAAGGAAGTATCTCATAGCATTCAAGGAATCACATATGTTACAACACTAACACAATTAAACATCTAACAAAGATGCATCTTGCCCATATTTCTATATGTTTACTAAGACACATCAACTATAATAAGTATACAAAAGAAAACACTTATGACCCAAGCTACTGTAGTTGTACTCGTATATATGTACTAATTTCTGATAGATGACTATATGATATACTAATCCTTCAAGCATTTCTCCATTTCTATGAGGATGAGAAAGGAGGGACGCTCTGCTCATATCTGAAAAAGTTACTTGGATCAACCTCCTGCTTCACATGGGCCAACCTGTAGAAATTGTTCTTAAAATACTTCATACCCCAGATACTAGCTTGTGCAAAACTTGTGTTGCCTTCCCTGTTGGCTCCCAAGTCCAAGTCTCTATAATTCAGGTATGCAGCTCTGGGAGATTTAGTAACAAATGGAGTCACGTATTTGTAAACCCTTCTGACCCAATCTATGTACCTTTGAGAATTTGCATTGTTCTCTTCAGTCCAGGAAGAGATATGCTGAATCTGGTATATGTTTCCAGCTCTGTGTGGATACGGAGTTTCAGAGTCTGAAATCTCAAACATCCTTCCACCAGATGGTGAAAGGATAAGCATACCTGCCTCTGCTCCTTCTTCGAAGAGTCTTTTCCACAATCCTTCCAATGCAACTTCAGAGATGGGCTCGACTACGTAGTCTGATTTGTTTTTGTAATAATTTTTGGGATATGGGGTACTAAGTACCAAATCATTCACCGTTGATCCAGTTGGAAGACCAGAGAAATAAAGAGCAGACTCAATCCAGCTCAACTCCGTGCAGTCTTCTCTGCGTAATCCTAGCTCAGGGAAGCTTTCTTGCATCAGTGGGAGAAGTTTGGCAACTGTTCCGAGGTACAAAGATTGAAATCCAACTTGAACTGTTAAGTTTCCACCCTGACCGCTCCTTGCCTGTGTTATCAAGAGTCTGATGAATAAGTCTCGATCAAGCTGGTATCCAATTTGTTGCCATCGGTGGACAAGCTTGGTTGCATTCTGTTCTAAATTTCTGTTGACTGTAAAAACAGTAACTATTGATGGAACGGATACCAATTGGAGTCTGTACTCTAGAATTACTCCAAAACTGGCTCCTCCTCCACCTCTAATAGCCCAGAAAAGATCCTCTCCCATTGATTTTCTATCAAGAATTGCTCCATCCGCATTCACAATTTTAGCATCAATGACATTGTCAGCAGCTAGGCCATATTTTCGCGTCAATGTGCCTTCTCCTCCCCCACTAATGTGTCCACCAGCTCCTACGGTAGGACACGTCCCTGCAGGAAAGCCAAGATTGGGGCTCTTCTCAGCAATCGCGTTATAGAGTTCGCCAAGACGTACTCCAACTCCAATCCAGGCCGTTTTACTCTCGGTATCGATGGATATTCCACTCAGGTTCCTCATATCAACAATAACAAATGGCTGGAGATAATAGGAAATAGAAGGCCCTCATAATCTTGACCTCCGGATCTAACTCTGATCTGAAAGCCATTGGATTTCGCACAAATAACAGCTGACTGAACGTGAAAATCATTCAGTGGCGTTACAATGACTAAGGGCTTTCTTTCCATGGGAGATATAAATCTTATATTCTGTATGGAAGATTGCAGAACAGAATTATAGGAAGAGTTTGCTGGTGTATGAATGACTTGGGAGATTGAGTCATTGTTCCGAGAATGAAGACACTGAAGAAATCTCTCATGAATTTGAGCCCTAGTGCTCCATGGCATTGAGAAAATAAGCACTAATGAACAAAGAAATATGTATGAAATTTTGGTGGTCGGAGTAGTCTCCATTCTTGGCAAGGTTCTTATGGTTTAACTTCAAGAATTGATGCACTACAATATTCTAAGTGCATGGCTATTTATACTTACAATTTGACGATAGCAATCTATTAGACAAGTTGAAGGATGAGATCAATTGACTTTTCATACCTAAATTCAATTTGGACTAGCGAACAAGTCAGGATCCAGCTGGTAATTTAGGGGGACAATTGTCAATTATAGACTTGTTGATAGTGTTAAAGACTTGTCTTCGTCATCGTATACCCATTATGTTTAAATTATGGGTAAAATACAGAAAATCCCTTTCTAGTTTTGCTGAAAGTTAACTAGCCGCCTTATAATTTCAAGAAATATCCACATAATCCTTTCATGGTTCAGACTATAGTGGAATAGCATTTTTTGACCTTCTGTGATGCCGGTAACCATCTTTTGTTAATTTTTTTATTTTCCTTTTATTTTTGTTCTGTATTTTATTGCTTCTTTTCCTCCGCTACCACACAACTACCATTGCTGCACCACCACCTCTCTCTTCCTCCTCCTTCCTCCCTACTACTCGCCACTACCCCTTTCTCTTTCCCTTCCCCCTCCCTCCTCCTGTCCCCCTCTTCCGAGCTCTCCTCTCCTACCTTTTTTGCTCCTCCTCCTTTCATACTAATTTGTCACAATCTCTAGGATCTGAACAAAGAGCATGTAACTGAGCAGTTCATACAATTGTTGTCACGCTATCTTTTGTAGTATTTGGTATAATCTGTCCTATTGTTTAAGTTCTAAAGGCTCCATTTTGATTGATGGATGACTTGAAGTCACAAATAAATATGGATTATTTGGCAATTCTGTAGTTAGTATAGAGCAATATATGTGACAAATGGACAAATGAGTTGTTAATGGAGAAATGATTTCATCAAAAAGAAGGGAAGAGAGGGGGAAGGATGGAAAAGGTGGGAGAGGAGAGTGGGAAAGAGGAGGAGAGGAGGAGGGAGGGGAAAGAAGAAGAGGAGGGAAGAAGGAGAGAAGAGGAGGAGGTGGCACCGGTTGGCGGGTAGTGGTGGCAGGTCGCGGCCGGGGGTGGAGGGGGAGGGGGATGAAAGAGCAAGAGGGAAGATAGTAATTTTTAAAAATTTTAAAAGTGTTTCAAAATTTTTTAAATTGATAAAAACACCCATAATAGTTAAATCAAAGGAATTTGAGTATCAAAAATAAAAAAGTGAAAAGAAAAAAATTTATTAAAAAATAATAATAATACATAGGTTAGAGGTGAAATTCCATATCAGTTTAAAACATGAGAAGATTATGTGGATATTTTGATGGGTTTGGACTTTGAAATTTCACAATATGAATATTCTACTAAATAATTTGAATGGTACGGGAGAAGAATTTCAAACCCGTCCCTACTAATTAATTTTTCAGATTTTAACTTAAATAATTAAGAGAATATTTGGAAGGGAAACTTTCAAGGATAAATATTGGCCCCAAAAAAAAAAGAAAAAAAACAAAGACTCTAGACTACTTTTAAATGTACGCGGCAAGGTTGGTCCAGGCCGCCGGGAGTTTGTCTTGGATCAGCGGCCGCCGTGATTGGGTGCGTGCACGCAAGCAGTTGAAAAGTTCCACTTCGCGGCTGTCATTTGATTGACTGCCGGCGACGACAACAGCGTCTCTTTTCTTTATTCACCATTTGTCAACCCTTTTTTCTGGAATTGGAGATTTTCGTACGGTTGTATAGTTATTATAAATTTTACATGATCCGCTGTATATTATATTTTATTATACGTATGAATTTTGTTCATGTACATCAATTCAATATATAAATACAATCACGTTTACAATCGTATATCAACTTTTGAAACAAATATTTTAGCCTTACTAATTGTACCAAAATCCAACTGTACCAGTCCAAATCCCATAGTTTTCATAATAAAAAATGCTATTGGTAAGTTGTAACAGAAGGAAAATTTCATGTGTACGTATTGAGCACGTTTATTGGTTTTTATACATGTTTGCCTAAATACGCCCTAAATCTTTGGGTAATTAGATTTAAGGTTTCATTGTAAAACTTTGTTAATGTCTCCTGTATTATTATTATTTTTTTGTTGTATAAGCGGGAGGATTCGAACCCGAGACCTCTTGCTTACACTCCCTCTCGCTCCTGTATTTTCAACATTATGGTATTAATCATAATATAAGCAGGCATTCCATTTTGAAAACTCGAGCTAACTCAATATATGAGAACTCTACGTTGATCTTATCAGATCTGTATACAACAGAATAGGATGTAATTAAAAGGAACATGTTTCCTTGTAGTGATTAACGGAACCCTTGACTATAACTTTGAATTATTTTTGAGTTTTTTTTTTAAATTTTTTTAGATTTAATGGAACCCTTAAATGAATGACTAATATGAAAGCCAGCCCAGATCTATAAATGGCCCTATCCTACTTTTTTTGTTGTCTTTGTGCAACAATTCAATAATCAATATATTCATGATCTCAAGCCACCTTAAAACAAAGAAAACCGGAGGAAAAAAAAAAGTGATACCATTGAACTGGTGAATCCTGGTTTTTCATATTCTTCGCTGTTATAGGAAACCAAAGTGATATCATTGCACTACTACCAACTTTGTTGTAAGCTGTACAAGAAAAACTACAAAGAAAAAAATGTCAATCCCCTAAGAAGTTTAAAAGAGACACAAGCCAAGTCGTAGCTTTCAGCTGTCATCTTCTCCTCTCCCATTTTCTCTCCACTCTCCAAAGTCGCTAGTTTCTTTTTTCCAATCTCACCTCTTTCTCCTCCTCCTTTAATTATAGGGATTTTCATGGCCAACAAATTCATTCGCAAACTCATCTTTCTAATCAATCTCTACCTTCTGTTGTTTTGTTTTTTTTTTCACTTCTTCGCTTTTATCTCTTGAAGTTTTTTTCTCATTCTTTCTATATATCAAGTTTTTTTATCTGGTTTGAACTTTTATTTTGTTTGTTTTTATATGATGCATTTTTTTTTAACATATAATGCATTTTTTTAGCCTTTTTCTTTGAATTGTGATGATTTTGTTTGAAGTTTTCTTCACTTGGTGGCTAGAAGAAATTAGATTGGTGAATGTTCACAAGGTTATTTTATTTTTAATTTTTTCACTTGATGGCTGGATGAAATTACAGTGATGAATTTTCACAAGGTTACTTTGTTTTTTTAAAACTTTTTTCATGTTCTAGAGAAAATTTTTATTTTTTGGAAAAAGATTACTTAAAAGTAATGTGTCCAAAATTGTTAAATTTATTTGTTAACTTTGGGTGATGAGGATGAAGTGAAAGAAATTAGGAATTTGAGATCATCTTCACCACAAGAGTCATCACTGTATCGGATGGTTGGGAATGATGATATTCAGATTTTTAAAATTTTTTTTTTAAAAAAAATGGTGAACCGGTGAACCAGCCAATTAAACCGGTTAAACTGAGAATGGTAGTTCAATCGGTTCAATTACCGGTCCGAATTTAAAAGCATTGACATAAGTCACGTTATACTCGGCCAGAAACTTGCTGAAAGCAATTCCACAAACTTATTTATAACTTACTTCTTATCCACATTTGCTTCTGGAATTCATCTTAAGGTCATTGTTTATCTTGTGAAATTGCAAAATATTATATTTTTGTGGTACTGAATACTTTTCTTGGTATACGCAACCAGTACCGTAATCGATTTCAAAACCTCAAGCACCTCTTAGATTTGTATATACATTAGGTTGTGCACATATATGCAAAACTTAGTGCTTCCTGCATACCTGCAGTTCTCTTAAGTTTATCCTGATTAAATCATAGGGGTATGTAGTTTGCAACCCTATTGCTCTAAAAGTAGATTTCTTTCCTTCTAACCTCTTTATAAAAAAAATGAATAGATAAAAAGCTACAAAATGTCCTAATTTGCGTTTGAATTTGACCATAATTTTTTGAACACTTTCTTTGCTACTATTCATGGATTCTTGCGGCCATAAATTGTCTGTAACTCCTTCCGGAATTACAGTCTGTGATGCATGTATTTTCCTAGACTATTAGAGAGTGGGGAAACTTCATGGCCAAAGAACGAGCAAAAAAAAATGTTAGATACACGAATGGTCTGGGAGAGGGTCAATTTCAAACCCGTCCCTGTTAATTAATTTTCCTGATTTTAACCTAAAAAGTTAAGAGAGTATTTGGAAGGGAAGCTTTCAAGGACAAGTATTGGGCCCAGGGGAAAAAAAAACAAAGACCGTAGAATATTGAAACAAAAAAAACAAAGACCGTACATAAAGGGAAGCTTTCAAGGACAAGTACATAAAGGGCTTGGGGCACAAACGTACGTAGCCAAGTTGGTTTAGGCTATAGTTAGGTGGCAAATCAACCCACTTAACTAAATCGATTCATACCCGTCCATTAATAGGTGGGTATGGGTATCATAAATTTTTGTATATGGATATAAATGGGTTATCCAATAATACCCATTTATTAAATGGGTATTATTGGATAACCCATCAAACCCAATTAACCCATTTAGAATTCTCTTCCCCTAAGTCTCTTCTCTTCCCCCACCCTTTTTTTTTCAAATATTTCATTTTGTCATGATGTTAACTACTTTTGTTTCAATATTATTATTATTTGTTGGTTTTATCTTATTATTTTATTTTCTCTTAATTTGTTAACTTGCTCACTTTTTAGCATTACCAATTTATGATAAGTTTTAGCCTCTTTTCTTATCTTTCTAAAATGAAATTTTAAATTTATATATGAAAAAAATGTTAGCGGTTCAAAATTTTTGGATTAAGTTTTTATATTAACTTTTATAGTACTTAGTTCAATTTTTTTTATTCTTATTATTCAATTATTAAATAATATGTAATTTTGCGACATAGAGTATAAATGGAAAAAATTGGTAATTAGGTTTATTGAACATTATAAGTAAATATTTAAAATTAATGGTGGGTACAAAGAGCGGTATAAATTGATAACTTAGTTTGAAAAAAAAATAAATTTAAATGAGTTTACAAAAAATTAAAATAAATGGGTTATAAATGGGTAATTGGGTTACCCAATTCATTTTTTGACTTACCCATTTATACCCATCTAATTAAATGAGTATAAATAGGTTGACTCACTTATACCCATTACCCATTTTACCCAACTCAAATCCGCCTAAGTCACCCATTTTGACACCTCTAGTTTAGGCCAATCGAACAGCAGGAGTTTTTTTTTTTTTCAATTTTTATCATATATACCTACTTTTACTCCTATTCTAACCTCTTCTAGGAGGATAACCCAACAGAATTATTAAAACCGACGAAAACTGAGTCACCATCGAACATGCGTACGGGTATTGATGGAAATTTCAGGTTTAACTCTTCTTAGATGACTGGGTTTATGCATGCATGCATGCATACAGTGGAAAAGTCCACTAGGCGGCCGCGATTTGATTGTCTGTTTTGGACGTCCTCTCCACAGCGTCTCTTTTCTTTATTCATCATTGGTCAAGTATTTTTTAAATTTGGATCAGGTATGGATAAGATTTTGTTGCGGTTGTATCGTTATTATAAATTTTTACACGATCCGGTTTATACTATATTTTGTTGTACAAGTGAATTTCGCTCATGTAGATCAATTCAACATACGAATATAATAATTACGTTTATAAGTGTCCCTGTCTGAATCTCGTGGTTTCTTGGTAGAAAATGCTCTTGGTAAGTTGTAATGAAAAAAGAAGAGGTTCATTTGTATTGAGCATGTTTATTGGTTTCTATACATACTAGTAAATGCAAAGCACGTGAATATAATATAATATTTTTGTAACAATTAAAATTTGTTCTGAAGTTTCGATTATCTACCTCATAATATAATTTATGTATGTTTTTCAATTTCTTTAACCAATTTTAGCTGTAAACATTATCCAAATTTGAACTTTTTTGACCTAAAAAGATATTAGAATTTTCCCAAATGTAACATTTAGTGACAAATTGCAGCATACACTTTCATATTGTCTAAGAAGAAAACTTACCACAACCACCTCTCAGATGAAGTGATATAACTTCACACTGTGCTTAGGCAAAAACTTGCTGAAAGTTGAATTATTATCCAATAGAGGCTGGAGTCAAAAAAAAAAAAAAAAATGAAGAGATCAGATGAAGTTCAGGACTCATCAAATATGTTCAGGACTCATCAAATATGTTCAAAAACTAGCTGATCTTTTCTCCCTCTTTTCTTTTTACCCCAAGACCAAGGGATCTTTCATACTACAAGTTATTACAATCAATTTCAAATTTGTATGGTGGAATCAATAGTTTTCTGGCAATCCGGGGCAGCAGCTTTTCTTTTAGGGTATAGTCATCCTCTGATATAACTCACTAATATATCAAACATGAAGGGAGACTTACATTAGAGGCTAAGAAATAGCATCAATACCAGATTAGAATGTGAACAGAAAAAGGATAAGATTTCATCTTTTTTAAAGCATGAAGAAAATGAATATTTCCATGTAGAAGATTTCCAAGCTGCAACTTTCCATGTCCAGCTAGCCAAATGGACCCTCAGAAGGTAAACTATTCTTCAATTCTAGAAATTGCTCAAGCAAACATATTGCATTGGCTTATAAAAAGACTAGGCTTCTAAAATATCTTGAGGCCGCCAATACAGGATCAGCAGCTTTGGCATAATACAAGAAGATCAACCTGCAGCAGAGACATGAGGTTGACTACAGAAATGAGGCCATCCATAGTTTTTGGACGTCCACTCCCCACCCCCTCTCCTCTCCTCCTTAAATGCCTTTGCAAGCTCATTTATCAGTTGGGGTCACTGCGATGCCTTTTCCTAATTGAAAGTAAAATCTATGATGGATTTTCTAGTAAAATTATCAGATTTTAACAACTGAAAAACTAAGATTTGGTTAAATTATTAAATACTTCCTGAATAGTGTTTACAATATAAGTACTTATGATTACTAATTATTTAATTGTAGAATTACAGTCGGTTGATTATTTAAGAATAAAGCACATGAATGGTATTCCTTTTTCTTTAGATTTAAGTTTTCTACAATTTTCATTTCGTATAAAACCTAATTCTTTGTGGGGTAGATGATTATTAATTATTTTATTATGTTATATGAGTTGAATTAGTTAGCTTTTTGATGAAGTTCTTTACTATGAAGTGAGCTGCAATATTTTTTAATATTTTTGCACCATTTTTTTAATTGTTTATGTATATGCTTTTTGTATATGAACTCTTTGTAATTATTTAATTCACGAGGTATTTTTAATCCATCATATTTAATTATTTCTATGTGAATGTTCATTGTCATCAATTGAAATTTCATTGGCAAAGGAGGTTGGGTAATCTCTATTTCATTTATCTTCTATTTTTTTTATAATTTTATTTGAAGGCAATGCAACATAAAGCACAAACAACAGCTGCTCCTTTATTCTACTAATTTGGTATATTCAATATGGATACATTTAACTTAGTCCATGGATGTTTCTTCCTTTTGTTTTAGATGAAAAAACTCTAATTGTGAATCAAAATTAGTTAGTTGATTATAGGTGAAATATAAGAGAATTTTTTGTTGTTTGCTTGGATTCGGGTGACATGAACTGTCATTTCAATTAAAACTAAATTGCTTGCATGTTTGTTAGTTACATAAACATTTAAGTGCTCTATTTTATGTCTTGTTAGTTCTTCAGCTTTTCAATTTTTATATGAATTTGAATAGGACAAAGTGAAGTATAATATTGATTGAATTTGGACTATTTGCATTTTATCTAAGTGTTTTTATTGTTAATAAAGAACATAAATGATTCATAATACTCAATCATTTTAGATTGGTTATTCAGTTGTAAGTTAAAATTCATTTGATTGAAATAGTTGGCTTTCTATTTCACTTTTGTTCCTTTTTGATTTCTTCATATTGGTAAAAAGTACGTAATTGTGAAATTGGCCAGCAATATTTGTATGAAGATATACAAATGAATAAGGGTTCTTTTCTCCTTGTATGTTTCTCATGTTTTCCAGAGAGTATCTATTTTTTGACATTGGTTTTTTACAATCTCAAATTATGGCTAATGAGAAATTTTTCATACTTCAATTAAAGAAATTTTGATACTTACAATAATTGGAGATGGAGTCCAAAGTAAGTAAATAGTTTTAAATGGGCAATTTTTAATCATAATTACCGACTTTATTGAGATGTAATCAATTGGAGTATTTTAGTTCTTTTAATTAGTGCCACATTGAAATGTAATAATTATAATTAAAAGACATGACGGTAATTTAGAGATAACAAATACTAAGATAAAAAATTACTTACACTGTTAAGACTCATCATACATTTTATATGGTGATAATAATGATAGTGATAGTAATAATAATGATAATGATAATGATTTGTATATGTTTGATTAAAAGATCATTTCTATTCGAAGAAAAATTGATAGAGGGAGGAATTGAAGAGTACAACAAGAGGGCCTTCCAAGTTCACCCATGAAGATTCAAATCTAAATTATTTGTCTAATACGCCCAAAACCTTCCTGTAGTTAGATTTAAGGTTTCATTGTAAAAAGGTTGTTAATTGACGGGTTTTTACTTTAAGTGCAAGTTTAATTCCGAATTTACACCCGTTGGACTGCAAGTATACAGGTCGCAATTGTAGTACGAGATGTGTATCGGGTCGATCCCACGAGAAGCAATTTAAAACAATTATTAGATACTAATTTACTCTATTATTTAGACTCACAATTAATTTGAGCAGAAACTTCAGATTTTAATTCAACTACAAAAATTCTTAAATAGATAAATGCAATTTCACAATAGGAGTAGAATTCACTAAATATTAAGATCTAGGGATGTAGATTCCACTTATAACACAAAAGATCTAAAATGAATTAATTCAACACTTGTTACTGCTCTTGTTTAACCAAGGATTCATTTCCAGAAATACCAAAATCACATTCTCATGATAATAATGGGTTAAAACAGATTAGTTTTTCCTAATCTCTTGGTAAATACTAAATCTGTTCTTATTCACACATGAAATGCAGATTTCATCCACTTGAATGTATTTCTATTCTCATGAATATACTACTCAAGCTCTACTTATGTCATTCCATTATTTTTACCATTTCTCAATGAGTAAAAACAACTATAAACCTGCCATTGGTGATCAAGCAACAACAAGTAATCCAACATACACAAGTAGATAAGTTAATACAAGACATAACAAGCATAAATCACAATCACTTCATATCATTTGGCCATAAGCTTCATCTACTCCCTAGATAAAGGAAATTAGCTACTCATGAATGATGAAACACTCATAACTTTATTAATGCAAATCATCATGAATTTACAAATACAAAAAGAGTAAAGAAAGTCTTAGCCAAGATATGGTGAAGCCTTCCAAAAAATCTCCTTGTCTTGAACTTAGATGATTACAAGATGAAACCTCAATTGTCCTTTGCAAGTACCTAGCTAGAGAGACTATGTTTTTCTGTAAGAAGCTAAGCTACGAATGGATGTCCAGACCTCTCCCTCTATCTTTGCATAAAAACTACTCAAAAGCTCCATTTTTCCAAGTCAAATTCTATCCTTTGATTCCCAAATCTCCACTTTGTTAGCATAGTCAAAAACCAATATTTTTGACTTGAAAATAAGCCACTTTTCTTGCCCTTTTGTCTTCTGAAGCATGTGCACCGAATTCCCTTGCATCTTATAGCTGGAAAGTGGTATGAACACAAGAGAATTGGCTGAGTCAAATTGCAGAATTTCGGCTATAAAACGCGCCTACACAAAACGCGGTTACAAGTCACGTTTTGTGTACTCGCGTATTCACTTTGGCCTTACTTCATCTGCGATTTTCTCTATCATAAAGGCCGAACTAGCTTTTGTGCAAAACACAAAAGTTGTAGCCCTTTGAGTTAGCTTTCCAATGCTTCAAGAATCATCCAAATCGGAGCTTTGTAGCCTGAGATATGATCGAAATACTGTCACCTGTTCAAACCTCTGTTTTAACTTCCGACCACAGAATGCAGCTTCTGTATTCCAACGTTTTGCCCATGAAGATGGCAGAAATGGATTTCGATGTCTTCATACGAATTGTAGGTCTCTTTCTTAGCTTTAAAATGGTATAAAGATCACCTCAATCCGATAAGTGTAGCTCCAGATATGGTCAAAATACTGAAGAGTGTCAAAACTGACTTGTATTGCATTTCCTCACTTGAACGTTTTTCACTTCATTCTTCTTGTTGCCACTTGAATTCATCACCAAATCTCTATTTTTTACCTCATTTGACATCCTTTGGTGATTGAATCATCATTCCTGCATAAAAATGAAGATTTTACCATTAAAATCAATAGAAATGCAATATTATCCACTTTTACCAAAAATATATAATTTTACCAAAAACCTCCTTATTTTAATTATAAAACTAAATAATCAACTCAAAATTAACTAATAAAATGCACTTAAAAATACGTAAAATAAACTCTTATCATTAATGTCTCTTGTATTTTCAACATTATGCTATATAACCCATATAAGCATGCATTCCATTTTGAAAGCTCCTGCTAACTCAAAGTGTGGGAACTCTATGTTGATCTTCATCAGATCTGTAAACTAGGGCAACAGAATAGATTGTAATCAAAAGTAACATGTTTCCTTGTAGTGATTAATGGAACCCTTGACTATAACTTTGTACTTGTGGGTCATGCCCTGGTCTGCGCATGATTTATAGAAGCTATGTTTGAGTTGAGAAAAAAAAAATTTGATGCAACCCTTAAAGTGAATGACTAATATGAAAGAAAGGGCTCAAATTAAGGACCATGTTATATACACTGTAAGCTAGGTTTCCTTCATCAATAAGAACTACTCTTTTTTTTTTTTTTTAACAGGGTTTTTTTCCATAGCAGGGAATAGAACAACACCATATCAGTAGCCAAAATGTCTAGGATGATGCCTGTCTGCTTTGGACGATAACATCTAAATTTCATGGCAGGGGACTTAATTTTTCTGAACATATGAACTGAGAATGCTTACAAAAAGATAAGCTCTAATGTTCCAGGACTTAAAGATGTTGTATTGCACCATGGAAGTTTGGAACTGATACAAATTTCCCAAATGTAACTTCATATTGTATAAGAAGAAAAATTACCACAACCACCTCTCGGATGAGGTGGTATAACTTCACACTATGCTTAGGCAAAAAATTGCTGAAAGTTGAATTATTATCCAATGGGGGTTGGAGTTGAAAAAAAAAATGGAGGAAGGGACATCAGATGAAGTTCAGGACACGAGAAATTGCATAAACTCTGACTGTTTTTTTTTTTAAGTCCAACTCATCAAATATGTTCAAAAACTTGCTGATTTTTGTCTCCCTCTTTTCTTTTTGCCCCAGGATCAACGGATCCTTCATACTTATAACTTATTACAATCAATTTCAAATTTGTATGGTGGAATCAATAGTTTTCTGGCAATCCGGGGCTGTGGCTTTTCTTTTAGGGTATAGTCATCCTTTGATATAACTCACTAATATATTAAACATGAAGTGAGACTTACATTAGCTATTTAGATATAGGCCAAGAAATAGCATCAATACCAGATGAGAATGTCATAAAAATAACAGAAAAGGATAAGATTTCATGAAAATTTCCATGTAGAAGATTTCCAAGCTGCAACTTTCAATGTCCATCTAGCCAAATGGATCCTAAGAAGGTAAAGAAATTGCTCAAGCAAACATGAAAGAACCTGCAACTTATTGCATTGGCTTATAAAAACACTAAGCTTCGATAATATCTAGAGGCCGCCAATACAGGATCAGCAGCTTTGGCATAATACAAGAAGATAAACCTGCAGCAGAGACATGAGGTTGACAACAGAATGAGGCCATCGATAGTATTTGGTGTACAGAACAGAAAATTTGTTGTAGCAAGTTTTATTGCAATATTTGTCAAGTTTGTTGCAGATGACCTCATGGATTTGCAGAAAATCAGATTGACTAAAAGTAGGATTTTATATATGAAAATAAAATGGACGAATGAATACATCTAGCTGAGAGTTTATTCACCTTATTGCTTGAATTCTGCAATCAGATTATGTTGCTCCCCCTAGTGCCAAAAGCCAGTGTTGAAGAGGACCTTGTGACAGCATTAAAAATGGAATCTAAGCAGTCATTGCAGATATGTATGAAAGTTTTACAAGAAGACATAAGCGATTAAGAGTTCATACATACAAATTTAAACTGAGTGAAGAACCAGGACCTGAGACAAAAATCAAAGAGTTGTCCAAATTTGGAACTTTGGGAAAATCAAGAAGACATCGTAGAACAGAAGTTACCTACAATATCAAACTCAGGAATATGAGCAATCTGGGGCCATTTTCTTGAATGCACCTCTGTTGCATTGCTTCTGTTCAAGGTAATTGCTTAAAGTCCAACCACTCTGCTTCTGTAATGCCCAGCCCTTTAAATTCCACAGCATACAGAACGTACTGAAGAGCTCTACAGACCTTCACAAACTGTGTACACAGAAGATCTTCCAGACAGTTGGAATCCTCAGAGCACTGACTCAATTTTGGAGATTTAGAAGGAAGAGTTATTTTTGGGCAATCTGTGAACCAAAATGAAGTTGGACAATTGTCATGTCCTGCAAACAAGTCAAGCTTTGGCAATGACAAATTTCTAACCGTTGTAGATGTGTTTGGATTCCCAGATTTGGTAAAACATCCAACTTAGGAAGCCCGTAGAGATACAATTTCTCTAGATTTGGGAAAACTTGATGGATGAACCAGCTGGTGGAATCATTGCACCTGACCACTCAAACAGCCTATGCATATTCAACAGCCGAAGTTTCTTCAGGGATGGGACAGCAAAACTGCTTTCCTGTTACTGTTAAGAATGTTTGAGCTACCCATAATGCATGTCACTTTGTGTAGGCCAAAAATATGAAGAATCTGAAGGCAAGGCAAGTTCCGAAGTGAAGGAAGTTGCTCACACTCATTCAACCGGTCCAATTTGATCTCAACTAAGTTGACAAATTGTAAGGAGAAGTTTTCTATCTCTATCCATGAGGGAAAACTCGAATTTTGACAACTCACAATTGTTAATCTTTTCAGATTGCAGTGAGTTTTGACACCCTCCAGAACATAATTGGCATTGCGATCTTTTTCGGTGCCACTCCAGAAAAGTTCTAAATGTTTAATGCCTGACTTTCCAGACAGATTTGCTTTTATTGCAGATTCATAGCTGGTAATGTTAAAGGCAAAATTTTGTAATTTACCTTTACTGTTGTGCAAGTAATCCAACTCCTCTATTTGACATCCCTAGTCTTGACTCACCTTAATGAAAGGCAAGGTTTCAAGAATAGTCAACTGTCCTACCTCAGGAAGCAAACATCTCCACTCGTAACCATATTGACATATTTCAGAGTGAACATGCCTCAAGTTAATCAGATTCCCAACCCACCCACCCCCCCCCCCCCTCCCCAACAAAAGGTAGCTGTTGTAATTCATGAACTCGTAGAGTTTTTAAATTTTAGAGCTTTGTGAAGGGATTTGGGAGTCTTTGGATTGGAGCTGTAGAGATGTCGAAATATTTCAAATGTTTTTAACTCAACTATTGCATTTGGCATTTGAACTCCAGTTTTCCATGATCAAAACATAAATAATGTAAAATTCTTCAAGATGCGTTCACTGAGAACACCATTTACCAAATGACAGGTACGCAGGTTATAGGGAATTCCCTTTAAACTCTCTGACATTTTCTTTCCAATGACTTTCAAAGATAAAGGGACAGCTTCAATATCTTTTTTAACTTCCATCCCACTCTCCACATTAGAGCAATAATTTGCTGATACATGCAATGCAAAATCATGCATAAGGTTGTTATAACCTCCATTTGCAAATTACTTCCTCTAGAAGGAATGTGCAGCCCTTGTGCGATCAAAATTTGAATTAGGTTATTCCTGTTCATGATGGAGTCTTTTGGAAAATAGAACAAAGTGCAAAATATTGCTTCAATGAAAAAAAAGGCTAATGATCATAACTTAACTCGATTGCAGAAAAAACTCCATCTGTTGTGCTGGAAGA
Organism: Coffea eugenioides; assembly: GCF_003713205.1. NCBI lineage: Eukaryota > Viridiplantae > Streptophyta > Magnoliopsida > Gentianales > Rubiaceae > Coffea > Coffea eugenioides. Next base: position 37,605,071 of record NC_040037.1, read on the forward strand.
ACTCCAAAGTTCGCTTCTTTCGGTCTTCAACCAGTCCGACTCAGGATTCTTGAAGCACAATAAGTTCCCTATTTCCTTGAGGGCTAAAGGCACACCATGACACTTTTTAATGATCCTTCTGCTTATATCTTTATTGCCGTCTGGTTCGCTCCACACCTTGGTAAATGCAATTTTCTTAAATACTTCCCAGCTACAGTATCCGTTTCCGACAGTATCTCAAGCCGATGAGATTCAGCAGTTTGCATTGTTGAAGCAACTACCTCACTGCGTGTGGTAGCTAAAATCCTGCTTCCTTCAGAACCCCCTGTTTCTAGTAGACACTTTCTCATGCATTCCCATTTCTCTCGATTCTCATTCCAAATATCATCAAGCACAAGCAAGGAATTTTTTTCCTTATAAATGTTCTTGAAGCCTCTTACAATTGCTTCTCTGTTTGTCATCTCAAGGTTGGTTCCCTTCAAGGACTGCAGCATCTCATTCAACAGCCTTTCCACTTCAAAATCATCAGATACGCTAAGCCACATTCTTTCATCAAAGCTCCTCATCACCTTATCGTTTTTGTACACCAGTTGAGCCGGGGTTGTCTTTCCTTGACCTGGCATCCCCACAATGGAGATCATGGGAAGGTCCTTATCATAGTCCCGTTCAACTAACTTGCTTATCACCTTTCAAATGTCATCATTTCTTTCGAAAATTTCTGAGTCATCTATGAAGGGATCGATCAATCTTACTTGTCTTATATTGTGAGACCTGTTAATTAGCTCCACTCCCTGAAGCCCGATCTCAATTGATTCTTTGCAAGTCTTCTCCAAAGAAAATGTTCTTTATCTTCTTGGCCATCAATCAGCGAAACATAAAAGAACTGCTCGCCTTAGCACCATTTGCAATCTGAATCTTATGACAAAGAACTTTATGTCCAAAAACATCCAACACGGTGTCAGCATCGTGTTACTGTCTGTAGATTTTTGGGCCAACGCTGCACAACTTTGCTAGTCATCTGCTTGTTCCATGGTTCAAAGCCGTGGTCGCGGTTGTGGCCCAGATCATTTCATATCAGTCTCGACATATCGATCGCGATGGTCTCAACGCAAATTTCTGAAACATTTAATAGTTTAAAAATTGTAAAAAAATATGACAAATAAAAATAACAAAAAATTAGTAAAAATAATAAAAATTCGAATTGGCTCAAAAATGATACGGGATGACTCAGCTGTTTCTATCCATCTCGAAGAATTTTGGGCCGAGTTTTTGGCAATTCATTATCTCGTAATTATCTCGTTCCGGTAGCGGAATGGAAAGTCCCATTCCGGTGACAACTCAGCTGAATCTTTTAACCATGGGCCTTGTTCTGAGCATAAGCCAGCACAGCCTGAATCATCTCTAGTTTCTTAGAAAGGTTTTGGAGATCTTCATAAACACCCCAAGGAAGAGCCATCTGCTCAGCAGCAAGTTGAATTAGCTTCATCGAGATAGTTGAAACAAGACCAAGTAAAGATTCAGCCATCTTCTTTTGCTGCCAGGAAAAATTGCTCAAGTGAGATATGTGAGGATGATCAGTCATGAGCAGTAAGATATGTCTGACACCTAGTAGTGTCGAGAAGGATGGTGACACTTCACCTGTATTGGCGTTGGTCAGTTGAATAATAATCAATGTTTTTCCTCTCCTTTAGACCTGGCAAAAGTTGGACCCCTAGCTCGTGCATTTGTAAAAATTAATGGCCAGAATCATTGTGCCAGTAGTTGCATTATTCATCAATCCTGTAGCACTTGACAAATACCTTCCTTTGAGGTATTAATGGCAGAAGATGCATGCAAATAACAGAAAAGTGTCATCTTGTCTATGAATTGTCATCTTAAGGAAAATTCTCATTAAACAGTTAATAATCTCTCAAGGTTAGTCTATTTGTTGAGCATGATCAAAATGGCAGATGCATGCTCAACAATTGTCCTTTCATGACAATCCATGTGTAATAGCCTACATATAAAAATGGCAGGCTAGCACTGGCAAGTATATATGGAGCCAAACTCAAGCTTAATTATCTCAGAAAAGCATCTGTGAACTAAACAAATAGTGACAAGATTAGTGTTCAAATAATTGCCAAGAGAGCAGAAACAATCTATGAATAATAACGAAGAAAGTGCTCAGAAAATTATTGTCAAATTCAAATGCAAATTAGGACATCACATATTCCCTTTTTTTTTTTCAATAGAGAGATTTAATGGTGAGAAACCTACCTCTAGAGCAAAAGGGATTTAACCAGGACCGACCAAGGAGAACTGCAGATATGCAGGAGAAAGCACTACTTTTTGCATATATGTGCATAACCTAATCTATACATAAATCCAAGAGGTGTTTAAGGTTTTGAAATCAATTACAGTACTGGTTACATATGTCAAGTAAAGTATTCAGTACCACAAAAATAGAATATTTTGCCATTTCACAAGTTGAACAATGACCTGAAGATGAATTCCAGAAGCAAATGTGTACAAGAAGCAAGTTATCGGAGAAGCCAATAAACACCAACATGCAACAAATGCTGAATAAAAATGTCAACATATACACAAAATAAGGCCAAGATAGAATCTCATAGCATTCAAGGAAAATCTCATGTGTCACAAGACTAACATTATCAAAAGTCTACATAGACGTATTACATATTTCGAAGTTTATTAAACCACAAAGTGTATCTAGTATACAGCACTAACATAATCAAACATCTACACAGATGTATTACATATTTCCAAGTTTACTAAACTACACAACTGTATCAAGTATACAAAAGAAAACACATACTGACCTAAGCTAACTGTAGTTGTACCCATATGTAGTTATTTCTTATAGATGACCTTTTCATATATGTTTTTATGCACCAATCCTTTAAGCATTTCTCCATTTAATCGAGGATAAGAAAGGAGGGATGCTCTGCTCATATCTGAAAAAATTGCTTGGATCAACCTCCTGCTTCACATGGGCCAACCTGTAGAAATTTTTCTTAAAATACTTCATACCCCAGACACTAGCTTGTGCAAAACTGGTGTTGCCTTCCATGTTGGTTCCCAAGTCCAAATCTCTATAATTCAGGTATGCAGCTCTGGGACATTTGGAAACAAATGGAGCCATGTATTTGTAAAGCCTCCTGATCCAATCTATGTATCTTTGTGAGTTTGCATTCTCCTCTTCAGTCCAAGAAGCGATATGCTGAATCTGGTATATGTTTCCAGCTCTGTGTGGATATGGAGTTTCAGAGTCTGAAATCTCAAACATCCTTCCACCAGATGGTGAAAGGATAAGCATACCTGCCTCAGCCCCTTCTTCGAAGAGTCTTTTCCACAATCCTTCCAATGCAACTTCAGAGATGGGCTCGACTACGTAGTCTGATTTGTTTTTGTAATAATTTTTGGGATATGGAGTGCTGCGTACCAAATCATCTACAGTTGATCCACTTGGGAGATCAGCAAAATAAAGAGCAGACTCAATCCAGCTCAACTCTGTGCAGTCTTCTTTGCGCAATCCCAGCATAGGGAAGCTTTCTTGCATCAGTGGTAGAAGCTTGGCAACTGTTCCGAGGTACAAAGATTGAAATGCAGCTTGAACTGTTAATTTTCCACCACTCCTCGCCTGTGTAATAAAAACTCTGATGAGTAAGTCTCGATCAAGCCTATATCCAATTTGTTGCCACAGGTGGACAAGCTTGGTTGCGTTCTGTTCTAAAGATCTGTTGACTGAAAAAACAGTAACTATCGATGGAACGGATACCAATTGGATCCTGTACGCAAGAATTACTCCAAAACTGGCTCCTCCTCCACCTCTAATAGCCCAGAAAAGATCCTCTCCCATTGATTTTCTATCAAGAATTGCTCCATCCGCTTTCACAATTTTAGCATCAATGACATTGTCAGCAGCTAGGCCATATTTTCGCGTCAACGTGCCTTCTCCTCCCCCACTAATGTGTCCACCTGCTCCTACGGTAGGACATGTACCTGCTGGAAAGCCAAGATTGGGGCTCTTCTCAGCAATTGCATGATAGAGTTTGCCAAGGCCTACTCCAGCTCCAATCCAGGCCGTTTTACTCTCAGTATCGATGGATATTCTACTCAGATTCCTCATATCAACAATAACAAATGGCTGGAGATAATAGGAAAGATAAGAAAGACCCTCGTAATCATGGCCTCCTGATCTAACTCTGATCTGTAAGTCATTGGATTTTGCACAATTAACAACTAACTGAACGTGAAAATTGCTCAGTGGCGTAACTATGACCAATGGCTTTCTTTCCATGGGAGATAAAAATCTTATGTTCTGTATGGAAGATTGCAGAACAGAATTATACGAAGTGTTTGTTGGCGTATAAATGACTTGGGAGATTGAGTCATTGTTCTGAGAATGAAGACACCGAAGAAATCTCTCATGAATTTGAGCTTTAGTGCTCCATGGCATTGAGAAAATAAGAACTAATGAACAAAGAAATATGCATGGAACTTTGGTGCTTGGAGTAGTCTCCATTATTGGGAAGGTTCTTATGATTAACTTCAAGAATGCACTACAATATCCTTGATGATAGTTTATACTCCTGCTACAGCGTTTACAGTTTTCTAAAGGCTTCTTTTTTGTAAGGATTGCTGACAGAAAAAAAAAGTCAAGCAATCTAGTAGGCGAGTTGTAGGATGAGATCAATTGACTTTTCATACCTAAATTCAATTTGAACCAGTGACAAAGCTAGGATCCTGTCAATACCCCAGGCGGGGGATTGACTGTCAATTATAGATTTTTTTTTTGAAATAGAGGTAAAAACGTATCTTCAACGTGGATCATTGTATACCTCTTATGTTTGAATTCTTGCATTGGATTTATGATGACGATCACATTTGTGTCTAAGTTAAAAAAAAGATGAATTTTGTGTTCTAATGAATCTATGAATTTTTTAGTCAAATTTGTGGGAGAAAAAAAAACCAAATAAGTTTCTCAATGTGTATCAAATTTCAGCAAATACTTGTCTCAAGAGAGAAGATTGAAAGTACCAAACTCAAGAAACCAAGACGTCTTGAACATGTTCTCAGATTCAACTGTAAGTGCAGCCAATGCAACTGTGTGAATTAAGGCCCAAGATATTTTCAGGGAAACCTATTACTGTTGATACATCCATGTGGAAGTGTTGAAGAAGAATATGCAAGAATAGGATGTTTAATGGCGGGCCAGCCAAAGGATTGCGATTCGTCAATGGTGGCTGGTAATTGGTCCCCTCAAACCAGGTCATAGTTGGAATCATGGTTAGCCAGAGTGGGTTGCAGTCACGGTTGTTCCATATTTACCGAGGCATAACGATTGAATATCAAGTAATACGTACATTATAACACATAAATTTTCAAAAAAAATCTGAAAAAATTACTAAAAATAAAAAATACCATAAAAGATACAATCTAAAAAAATATTCGAGTCGACTTCAAGTTGATTCGTATATTTGACCATGCATCACGGATTTGCATCAACCAATATTGACCGAGTTAGAGCGAATCGTTGCGAATATGAAATTATTGACGATTTGGGGATTGGTATCGTACCAATTTCCTCTGTTCTGGTTATGACTCGGCTGAAATGGCTAACCATGGTTGCAATAGCTATTTCCAGCTTTAAAGACTTGGAAAGGTTTCTTCCCCTTATGTTTGGGGGACCTTCCAGTTTCCTCTGCAAATTAACCTCATTTTTCCTTCCATTTATCTCACATGCTAGAAGAAGAAGAAACGACAGCCCCGCCCCCACCCCACCCCGAGTTTGTGGCACAGCTCAGCTCATCGACACACTCTCGACATCGCTTTCTCATTCAGAGTTGAAAGATGAACCAAACTACTCAATAATTGAATTGAACTCGACTTTATAAGAGCTCGTTCTAATTTAGATCGTCAACTAGTCAAACTAAGTTTGAACAGCGTTTTATGTTCAATAACTTTTAAGTCAGATAAAACGTTCGTTCAAATCGGTTTGACAAATAAACAAGGCAAACTTGTACCAAATTTCAAATTCATTAAAATAATTAAACAAGTTTGAACACTAGGATGTTCGACTTAATTAGATTCATTTCTACCCTAATCCCCATCCATATCCACCATCCACCACATCCACAAATCCAAAATCCCTTTTAACCTGCAGAAGAAAGGAAAAAAATGGTCCCCTCTCTCCTAACTCAGCCGCCTCGCTCGCGATAATCCTCCTCCTCAGATTCTTCCAATCCACATTTACTTAACCATAACCGCCGGCACCCAAATGTGCAAACTTCCACTTCAGCATCCAACGGCTGCAACGAAATCCCAGTATTGTAGTCCAACATACACCAGTGCCGCCACCCTCCATCATAAATGGTCTACCAATTCATTATCTAACTCCACTCTACAACAGAAGGCAACAGAAAAAAGAAATGGATCAATATCCAAAGAGGATTGATAACGAAATTCAAATTGAATATCAACATCCAATAGCTGCAAATTATTACTATTATTATTCCTGCAGTTTATTTGAAGATAGACCAGAGTGATGGGTAGTCATGACAAAGTATAAACAAAGTACTAGTAAAAACAATCCATACCTGTCCGAATCCTGTAGTTTCCATAATAGAAAATGCTTTCGATAAGTTGTAACAAAAGGAAAGTTTCATATGAATTGGGCACGTTTTCTGGTTTTTATACATGTTTGCCTAAATTCATCGCAAATCACATTTGATTATGGAATTTCTTGGATCTATTCGTCAAATTTCACTATAATATCTGGACTTGAAACAGTTAATCAACAGATTTGACAATTGGAAGCATATACAGATGTCCATGGAGTTACAATTATTTTACCTCATTTTTCAAATTTGAAGCTTTATAATGTAATTTTATTATTGTTCAGATCTGGAGTATCCTTTATTCAGATCTGTTCTTTGATATCTATGTATATTTAATGATATAACTTCTGCCATTACTACGGATTTTAATGAAATTCGGATATTATATATATATAAGCAGGCATTCAATTTTGAAAGCTCCGGCCAACTCAAAAAATGAGAACACTATGTTGATCTTATCAAATCTGTAAATTAGGGGTGCAGAATAGATTTATAAAAGCTATGTTTGAGTTTTTTTTTAAAAAAAAATTAATGGAACCCTTAAATGAATGACTAATATGAAAGCAAGCCTAGATCTATAAATGGTCCTATCCTACTTGTTTTGTTGTTTATGTGCAAAAATTCAATAATCAATAGATTCAATAAGTCTCAAGTAGGGTGGCAATGGGGCGGGGTTGGTGCAGGGGAATCCATTCACCCCCCTCCACCCCCCGCCCCATCGTCAAATAAACTCCCCCCGTCCCCCGCTCTTCAGCCCCACTCCCCCGCCCCCGTTTCCCCGTGGGGGAAAGAAAATCATTTATCAATAAATGTTTACCCATAACCCCCGCCCCATTGTCAAACTAACCCCCCCGTGCCACCGCCCCCGCCCCCGCCGCCGTTTCCCGCGGGAAAGAAATCAACTTATCATAAATGTTCATTTATAATAATACAATTGTAAACAATGTTAAATAAGATTAAAAAGCTGTCAAGATGGAAATAAAGTATAACAAGTCAAGTTACATTCAGTGCGGAGGAAGGGAATCGATCGAAATAAAAAAGAGTTAAGAGCAAAACAGGTTGGAATTGAATAGGTTAGTCTTTGGGGGGCGTTAGAAACAAATCAACAATAGTCCAAGAAATTTCTTCAGTTGTTGCGGCAGCCGTTGACACTGACTAGCGTTATACTTGTACTTGTAAGTAAGGGTGCAACTTTAGAAAATATTTTACCCCTGCCCCTTCCCAGCCCTGCCCCATTTCCCGCCCCATTTCTACACCCCGGGCACCCGCCCTCATTGCCATCCTTAGTCTGAAGCCACCTTAAAACAAAGAACTATAACCAAAAAAGGACTCATATTGAAGACCATGTTATACACACTGTAAGCCAGGCTTCATTCATCAATAAGAACTATACATTTTTCATTTTTTTTAGTCCAACTCATCAGATATACAAAAACCAATAAACTTGATCAGTACATATGAAACTTCTGCAAGTACTTGTCTGACAGGAGAAAATTAAAAGTACCAAACTGAAGAAAATAAGATATCAGAGCTAGCGTTGGAAATTGGGAGGATGAACCATTGAACTGTTAAAGTTCTACTAAACTAATTTGAATGAGCTTGGATTTTGAGCTTGGATTTTGAATCATTGAAATGTTAAAGTTCTACCAAACTAATTTGAATGGTGGGAAGAGGATCCTATACTTGTCCCTACAAGTTTAGGATGAACCATTGAACACTACCAATAAATCTCCAATAAAGTTTGATATAAGTTGACAAAAGTGTGATAGGAAAAATTCTAACTATGCCTGTTTATAAGCTATAAAAAATTATTCTAGAAATAGAGTGTACATATCCAAAAATATTGAAACAAAATAAAAGTTGAGCAAAGGCCCGATCCAAATCCATGGCCAGATTGAAGGCTGAATTGTGGACTGGATTCAGTCTATAAGCCACACTTACCTCTGCCTTGAATCCAGCTGAGAATCCGGTCTTAGCTCAGCTGAATCCATGGCCAAATTGGCTCCAGAAACCTGCACCGATGATGCATCTCGATTGGCTCTTCCTTCCCTTCTTTGCCCAATCCATCTTGACCCAAAAGTTGCCTGACACCTATTCTACATCACTTTTAAATGCTTTTAAAGCCTCTTTAACATTGCCTTACTGTTTGTCGTCCCAAGTTTGGTTCCCTTCAAAGATTACAGCATCTCATTCAACAGCCTTTCCACTTCAAAATCATCAGATACGCTAAGCAAATTCTTTCATCAAAGCACCTCAGCACCTTACCATTTCATCAAAGATAATATGTTCTCTATCTTCTTGGCCATCACTCAGCGAAACATAAAAGAACTGCTCACCTTAGCACCCTTTCCAATCTCAATCTTGTGGCCAAGAACTTCATGTCCAAAATCATCCAACACGGTGTCAGCATCAAGTGTTACTGCCTGAAGATTTTTGGGCCAATGCTGCACAGCTTTGCTAGTCATCTGCCTGCAGCCTGAATCATCTCTAGTTTCTTAGAAAGGTTTTGGAGATCTTCATAAACAGCCCAAGCAAGAGAGATCTGCTCGACAGCAAGTGGAATTAGCTTCATCAAGATTGTTGAAACAACACCAAGTATAGTTTCTACTACCATCTTTTGCTCTGATGGAGATCAGAAGGCAAAAGTGCTCAAGTGAAATAGGCGAAGTTAATCAGTCAGGGGTTGGTATATATGAACACCTTATTAAATTTGAGAAGGATGGTGACACTTCACCTGTGTTGGTCAGTCAAGTTGAATGATAATTAATGTTTTATCTCTACTTTGGAGTTTAGACCTGGTAAAAGTTGGAGTCCGAGGTATTGCAGTTCTAAAAATTAATGGCCAGAATCACTGTACCAGTAGTTGCATTATTCATCAATCCTGTAGCATTTGACAACCACCTTACTTTGGAGGTGTAAATGGCAGAAGATTCACCTTCAGCCCTCGATCGAGTACACCTTTCATGACTAGAATGATAATGTCCCACTTGTCATGAATAATTTAAGAAGCAAGTCCTACAGGAGGATGAGAATGATGATGAGGTTTACCCGTTTGCTTTGGGACTATATTGTACCAAAATAACTTAACAATACTGGTAATATTTATCGTGAAAGCTGATTTGTTTCACATAATTAGACCAGCTATTGCATGAGAAAATAAAAGATATTGAGTAGCTGGAAGTGACAAATCCAAATAAGAGAACTAAAAATGACAAATGTATGCAAATATCAGATAAGTGTATCTTATCTATGTTTTTACCATTTGAATGAGTAGGATTTCCTTTTTGGGTTTTTCTGACAGGGCTAATAATTATTACTTTTTTTTTATATTTATGCACTTTTTCTAATTAATCCTTTTGCATTTCTTATATTTCTAAAAATCTAACACTTGAAATACATTTTAATGAGCGCCCATGGAACACCGGTTAAACAAACCGTTTCTTTTTTTCCATGTGTAGGATTTATTTCCCATTAATTTTCTTTCTTTCTTTACAATAATCCATATCAACCACTCTTTCGGAGTATCATGTAGTATTATATTAATTATGTTGCCAACCAGATGTAAAATGTAGGTGAATTGGCTCCCCAATACAGAAAGTCAACAATTGAAACTTGAAACATGCATTCATACTCCATTTTTCTCCAAAGGGACAAAAAAAAAGGTCAAAAAAAAAGTAACATATGCAATCAAATGGTGTTCATTTTTGTCTGCACTTTATGGATTTTCAAAAGAATAATGGCAAAGCCCTGTGTAATCAGCTTATTGATTCTCAGTTCTCATCTATCATCATATCAATGTTAACGGAAATTTCCTGTATACTCCCACATATCCAACAAATAGAGAACCTAAGTATAGTGCACCCTTGTTTTCTTGAACTTCTGTGATCACTGACGCATTAAAATCAGGGCTAAAGGTTATTGTTTCCAATATATGCCCTTTTCCATTTATCCTTTGTCCTTGAATTATTGTCGTGGGATTTGGCCCTTGGCTTTGAACATTCAATCCAATCCAATAATCGCCTCTAGAGTTCCTCTTGATCTTATCTGGCGATCCTGACAGGTTTACCAGAACTCGTGTTGTATTTGCAAGGGTTCCCTTCAACCAATACTTCAAGACTCTTTGGTTCAGAAATTCTGTCACAAGAATATACGAGCCATCTCTGCTAATTGCCACCCCTGCTGGCCCTGCAAGACTTCTGAGCAATACTGTGACTTTCTTCGTTTGTGGATCATATTTCAATAACCTTCCTGATGCGTCTCTAGTGGAAATTATTTGTGAAATTTGACTGCAAACAAGCCATAAGTTTTGTGTAAACAATTCAGGAATTTAACATTCGATCTCAAACTGTATCTGTCGAAGAAAATCAAGCTATAGTACAGATTATTTTGTCAACCTGATATTGTAGCGGGAGCTTGCTTCCGTAAAGTATATAACTCCAGTTTCTTGATCAACTTCAAGGCCATCAGGCAAGCCAAATGGCACGCCCTCTGCACCAGAGGCAAGTTGTTTTCCAGGACCTCCTTCAGGTCTAACCACTACAAGGCCTAGACCAGCATCTGCTGTGTAGAGCTCTCCAGTCTTGTAGTAAAACCCTATACCAAGTGGCCTCCCACAAATTTTTGCTAGGTCTGTTGTATCAATATTATCACATAATTGCTTGGACCTGTACCAAATAGGAATTAGGAAGGGAAGGCGGCAAGATTAGTGGTCATACAGTAAATGCACCAATTAAGTAATTTGAGGATATTTATTTCTAATGACTAAATCGAACATTATGTACAAGGAAAAACAACTCTTGCCTGTTCTCTTTCGTGTATCCATACTCGACGAAACCAAGGATTGGTCCTTCATATTTGAGAATTCTTCCATCAGCAACGCCTGTGTAAGGTCCATGACCTGCCAAATCGAATGCATAGGACTCGGGACCAGGAACTGGTAGATCAAGTTTTTGCAAACGTCCAGAACAAAATGCTGTGGGAAGAAGACAGAAAACGAAGGTGCAGGAACAGAGAATACTCCAAACAGCCTTTTTATTTAGAAATAGAAATGCCATCATTAATGTAGCTGTGTCTGGATGATAAGCAGAGGCATGGACCAAATATAAATAAGGATGACAATGGGGGCGAGTGGCGGCCACCCGCCCTGCGGGGGCTAATGGGGCGAGAGTTGGGGCGGGGGGAATTGCTTAGAAACGAGGCAGGGGCGGGGGAGTGTACCCCCGCCCCGCCACCTGCTTTAAAAATATAAATATATAAAAAATATATATGTATATGTTTATATATATAATATATAATTTAATTAGTTACAAACTTATGATAATGATATTATTAGTTATATGTATTATATAATGTATATTAGTATATGTAATATAATTGATATTATCAATTATACTAATAATTATATATGTGTACTAATGCAAATTATTAATTGGTTATACTAAATTTACTAATACATTTATACTAAATCCCTAATTACACTTGATACAATAACATTTTTTCTCAAAAAAAAAAGCACGAGCACAATAATGAATTAGTGATTGTATTTGTGCTAAAAGTGAAAATTTGACTACTTTAGTTGTATTTATTTCATCATGTTGGATTGTATTCAAATAACTTTTGTTTGATTGTTTTTATAAATTTCAATTGTGAAATTACAATGAATAATAATTTGGTGATGTGTTGATATTTTAGTACTTGATTATTTGCTAAAATTTAACTATAATAAAATTATATAACAAATTTTTATTAGCCCCACGGGGACACCCACGGGGAAAGCGGGGTGGGGCAGGGGGAGCGGGGGACGGGGTGGGGGTGGGGGGAATTTGTAGGCAGCCCCGCCCCAATCTCGCCCCGTTGCCATCCTTAAATATAAACATATATATACATGCTGGGTATTTATAAACCAATTGGTGGCATCCAAAGATGGTATGGAGTTTGAATAATTATGTATAAATGAATTGAATATGAGAGCATTTAAGGAAAAAAACGTGATAGTTGACCATTTGATTTTGGACATAAATTTAATTAAGAGTTTTATTAAGACACGCTAAAATTCGTCTTACTTACCATGTATACACGTATATTACAATTATTACCTCTCTTGCATTTATATACATTTCCTATTTAATCCTAACTGCCCTTCTTTGTATTTATATACTTTTTCTAATTACTTTTATATTTTCAAAAATATGACATTTGAAATATATACTATATTTTAATGAATTGAGCACCTGTTAAATGGAGCTAGCCTTTAATTAAATATGCTAAAACCAAGAATATATGCTGATAAGTTTAAACGTGTTGACCTGACAAGAGAGTTCAATACCTTTTTTTTTTCTTCTTCTTCTTCTTCCTTTTGTTGTTGTTTTTGTTCCTTTTTTCACAACTGTCTACAACTTTGGCTTTTTTTGTAGCATGTGCTGATCAAGAAATGATCCAGGGTTTCTACAATTGTCAACGGCAATAACTTGATACAATGAACGTAGACTTTAAACTTAATCAAAAAAAAGATAATAAGACAATTTTCAATATGCACAAAACACAACAATCTTTGTAGTTTGTTGAAAATTATACTCACAAATTCAATTTCGATCATCCAGTTTTAAATCACTCTTTTGCAATCACTATTGTGCATCCATGAAAAGAAACAAGCTACCAGCAACAAAGTTGACTAAGTAAAGGAAAAGACGTGTTGGAATACTTATAATACTTCTAGATAATTATGAGTATCCCACAAGTTTTGAAAACTTATTGTATATTATAAGGATCATGCAAAGCTTATATATTGTAATCAATCTGACAAAATCCTACATAGACGTCAATTCATTGAGTCCTCCAATATCACCACTGAGTTTAAATCTGAATGAATGAGGGGGAGGGGGGATTGACTGTCAATTGTACATTTTTTAAAAAAAATAGAGGTAAAAACTCATCTTCAACGCGGATCATTGTATACCTCTTATGTTTGAATTCTTGCATTGGATTTATGATGGCGATCACATTTGTGTCTAAGTTAAAAAAAAGGATGAATTTTGTGTTCTAAGTGAATCTATGAATTTTTGAGTCAAATTTGTGGGAAAAAAAAACCAAATAAGTTTCTCAATGTGTATCAAACTTCAGCAAATACTTGTCTGAAGGGAGAAGATTGAAAGTACCAAACTCAAGAAACCAAGACGCCTTGAACATGTTGTTCTCAGATTCAACTGTAAGTGGAGCCAATGCAACTGTGTGAATTAAGGCCCAAGATATTTTCAGGGAAACCTATTACGGTTGATACATCCACGTAGAAGTGTTGAAGAAGAATATGAAAGAATAGGATGTTTAATGGCGGGCCAGTCAAAGGATTGCGATTCGTCAATGGTGGTCGGTAATTGTTCCCCTCAAACCAGGTCATAGTTGCAATCATGGTTCACCGTCGTGGGTCGCAGTCACGGTTGTTCCATATTTATCGCGGCATATTGATTGAATATCGGGTAATACACACGTTATATCCAATGTTTTCAGAACCGGACCGGACCGGCCGGTTCGACCGGTTGGACCGCGAACCGGCCATGTCACCGGTCCGGTCTAATGCTAAAGCCGGAAGTTCATGGAGAACCGTTGAAACCCGGACGAACCGGACGAACCGTGCGAACCGTTAAGAACCGTGAACCGGCGGTTTTTTAAATTCTTCAATAAAATATCAAGAATGGTGTAGCTAAGATTCGAACCTGGGTCTCCAAGTTTGGATATGACAATCTCACCGCTAGACTGTAGTTAAGTTTGTTGAGAATTCTACTTAACTAAAAAATATATTAAAACATCAAGTTCTTCTCTTTATTTTTTTTTTCAATTTTTTCTTCTTAACCATTTTTAACCCAAATATCCACAACAAGATTTTCTCAAGTCTTCACCATTATTATCAGGTTATTATCTTTAGCAAATTGTAAACAAGTTGAAAATTTCAACTTTTCTTGTTTTCCAACATCTTAGTAAGTTTAATTTTTTTCTTTTCAAGGTTTTTTTTTCTATATTATTATCTTTAGTTGATTTTTTGCATTTTCTTCTTTTTCCCCTCAATTTTCATATGTTTCCCTCATTTTTGTTTTATTTTTATTCGATTAATTAAGGATGAAATTTTTGCAAAAGTAGTGCACATCCGTGTAGGAATTGGGTAGGAATTACAAATAATAACATTGGGCTGGTCAAAAATATGGTAGTTGGCACATAATCGAAGCTATTGATAATTGAATTTAAAATAATTAATGGTATAGGATCATTGAATTTAATATAACATGTTAATTAGTAATGTTTAGTAGCAATTAATTTTTTATGTGTTTAACTGTATATTTGTTTTTCAAAAATTTTTAGTTTTTTTTAGTTTGAGCAATTAGATTTATATTTTTATAATAAAATTTTAACTTTTTCAGCTTAAGTTGATGAAATTGTGAAGGTGGTGTGGTTGCTTATCATGCCACTGATAAAAGTTTGCTATTCAAATAGTTTGTCTTAATTTGAACTCTTTTATGGATTTTTTTAAGGGTTGTAAAAGAATTTCAATATTTAATTTATTTATTTTTTGTGTTTTTATTTGTGATAATTGGTGAACATTTGGATTGTATCTATTTATGTTTATAATGAATTTATGAAAACTTATGGTGAATTATGATATTTTAATTATATTTATCATTCCATGTTTTATGTATAACTTTTAGAAAATTTATTATTATCATAACTTAAATTAAGTTATGTTGGTAAAGTTCAAGTGTAGAATGAAACCTGCTTAGTACTTAACACTAAAAAAAAAAAAAAAAAAAAAAAAAAAAAAAAAAAAAAACAGTGAACCTTTGAACCGGCCGGTTGGACCGGTCGGACCGGTCGAACCGCGAACCGGCCACCTCTCCGGTTCACTGACCGGTCCGAGTTTAAAAACATTGGTTATATCACATAAAAATTTTCACAAAAAATCTGAAAAGATTACTAAAAATAAAAAAAGATACCATAAAAGATACAATCTAAAAAAATATTTGATTCAATTTCAAGTTGATTCGGATATTTGGCCATGTATCACGACTTTGCATCGACCAATATCGATCGAGTTAGAGTGAATCGTTGCAAATATGAAATTATCAACGATTTGGGGATCGGTATCATACTAGTTCCCTTTGTTCCGGTTATGACTCGACTAAAATGGCTAACCATGGTTGCAATAGCTATTTCCAGCTTTAAAGACTTGGAAAGGCTTCTTCCCCTTATGTTTGGGGGACATTCCAGTTTCCTCTGCAAATTAACCTCATTTTCCTTCCCTTTATCTCACATGCTAGAAGAAGAAGAAACGACAGCACCGCCCCCGCCCCGCCCCACCCCGAGTTTGTGGCACAGCTCAGCTCATCGACACACTCCCGACATCGCTTTGTCATTCAGAATTGAAAGATGAACCAAACTCCTCAATAATTGAATTGAACTCGACTTCATAAGAGCTCATTCTAATTTAGATCGCCAACTAGTCAAACTAAGTTTGAACAACGTTTTATGTTCAATAACTTTTAAGTCAGATAAAACGCTCGTTCAAATCGGTTTAACTAATAAACAAGGCAAACTTGTACCAAATTTCAAATTCATTAAAGTAATCAAACAAGTTTGAACACTAGGGCGTTCGATTTAATTAAATTCGTTTCTACCCTAATCCACATCCATATCCACCGTCCACCACGTCCACAAATCCAAAATCCTTTTTAACCTGCAGAAGAAAAGAAAAAAAAGGGTCCCCTCTCTCCTAACTCAGCGGCCTCGCTCGTGATAATCCTCCTCCTCAGATTCTTCCAATCCACATTTACTTTAACCATAACCGCCGGCACCCAAATGTGCAAACTTCCACTTCAGCATCCAACGGCTGCAACGAAATCCCAGTATTGTAGTCCAACATACACCAGTGCCGCCACCCTTCATCATAAATGGTCTACCAATTCATTACCTAACTCCACTCTACAACAGAAGGCAACAGAAAAAAGAAATGGATCAATATCCAATGTGGATTGATAACAAAATTGAAATTGAATATCAACATCCAATAGCTGCAAATTATTACTATTATTATTCCTGCAGTTTATTTGAAGATAGACCAGAGTGATGGGTAGTCATGACAAAGTATAAACAAAGTACTAGTAAAAACAATCCAGATTTGGAGGACAACTGAATTAAGTACCAACTTCAAGAAACCATTGGAAATTTGGAGGTCGAGGATCTGATGAACTTGGAACTTGGAGTTTCACAGCGTCTCTTTTCTTTATTCATCATTTGTCAAGCGCTTTCTTTTTGGATTCGGACATTTTAGTACAGTTAAATAGTTATTATAAATTTTACATGATCTGCTGTATATTATATTTTATTATATGCATGAATTTTGTTCATGTACATCAATTCAATATACAAATATAATCACAATAATTGTATGTTACCTTATGAAATAAATAGTTCAACCGTAATAATTGTAATGAAATTCAACCATAGTAGAAAATGCTTTCGGTAAGTTGTAACAAAAGGAAAGTTTAATATGAATTGGGCACGTTTTCTGGTTTTTATACATGTTTGCCTAAATTCATCGCAAATCACATTTTGATTATCAGATCTGGAATTTCTTGGATCTATTCGGCAAATCTCATCATAATATCTGGATTTGAAACAGTTAATCAACAGATTTGACGATTGGAAGCATATACAGATGTCCATGGAGTTACAATTATTTTACCTCATTTTACCTCATTGTTCAGATATGGAGTATCCTTTATTCAGATATGTTCTTTGATATCTATGTATGTTTAATGATATAATTTCTGCCATTACTACAGATTTTAATGAAATTCTGATATTATATATATATATATATATATATATATATATATATATAAGCAGGCATTCAATTTTGAAAGCTCTAGCCAACTCAAAAAATGAGAACTCTATGTTGATCTTATCAAATCTGTAAATTAGGGCTGCAGAATAGATTTATAAAAGCTATGTTTGAGTTTCTTAAAAAAAAAATTAATGGAACCCTTAAATGAATGACTAACATGAAAGCAAGCCTAGATCTATAAATGGTCCTATCCTACTTGTTTTGTTGTTTATCTGCAAAAATTCAATAATCAATAGATTCATAGTCTCAAGTAGGGGTGGCAATGGGGCGGGGGATCCTTCCCCCACCCCCCGCCCCATTGTCAAATAACTTCTCCCGTCCCCCGCCCCTTGCCCCCCACCCCCTGTCTCGCCCCCGCCCCGTTTCCCCCGTGGTCCCCCACGGGGGAAGAAATCAATTTATCATAAATGTTTATTTACAATAATACAATTGTAAACAATGTTAAATAAGATTAAAATGCTATCAAGATGGAAATAAAGCATAACAAATCAAGTTACATTCAGTGCGAAGGAAGGAAACCGATCGAAATAAAAAAAGGTTAAGAGCAAAACTGGTTGGAATTGGATAGCTTAGTCTTTTGGGAGGGGGGCGTTAGAAACAAATCAACAATAGTCCAAGAAATTTCTTCAGTTGTTGCGGCGGCCGTTGGCACTGACTAGCGTTGTACTTGTAAGTAAGGGTGCAACTTTAGAAAATTTAGGATTATATTTTATATATTTATATATATATTTTTTTTATTGTATGCGGGGGACGGGGCGGGGGATGGGGCGGGTGTATGTTTTCCCACCCCCCCACCCTGTTTTAAGGCGGGGGGAAATATTTTGTCCCCGCCCCGCCCCATTTCTACCCCCGCGGCGCCCCCATTGCCATCCTTAGTCTCAAGCTTTATAATGTAATTTTTATTATTGTTCAGATCTGGAGTATCCTTTATTCAAATCTGTTCTTTGATATCTATGTATGTTTAATAATATAATTTCTGCCATTAGTATAGATTTTAATGAAATTATGATATTTTATCAATATATATATATGTATATATATATATAGGCATTCAATTTTGAAAGCTCCCGCTAACTCAAAAAATGAGAACTCTATGTTGATCATATCAGATCTGTAAATTAGGGCTGCAGAATAGATTTATAAAAGCTATGTTTGAGTTTCTTAAAAAAAATGAATGGAACCCTTAAATGAATGACTAATATGAAAGCAAGCCCAGATCTATAAATGGTCCTATCCTGCTTGTTTTGTTGTTTATGTGCAAAACTTCAATAATCAATAGATTCATGGTCTCAAGCCACATTAAAACAAAGAACTATAACTAAAAAAGGACTAATATTGAGGACCATGTTATACACACTGTAAGCTAGGTTTCCTTCATCAATAAGAACTATACATTTTTCATTTTTTTTTAATCCAACTCATCAGATATACAAAAACCAATAAACTTGATCAGTACATATGAAACTTTTGCAAGTACTTGTCTGACAGGAGAAAATTAAAAGTACCAAACTGAAGAAAATAAGATATCAGAGCTAGCGTTGGAAATTGGGAGGAAGAGGATGCAATGAGCTTGGATTTTGAAGCATTGAAATGTTAAAGTTCTACTAAACTAATTTGGATGGTGGGAAGAGGATCCTATGCTTGTCCCTCTACAAGTTTAGGATGAACCATTGAACACTACCATTGGCCCCTGCGGGGTAGCTTGGCGGTGATGTAGTCCTTTTTTAAGGCATTGACTAATGTTTGAGTCTCGTGGTTACTATGCTCGGAGTGTGTTGGGGCGCCCTCTCCCGGACCGCAGGGGGATTAGTAGGGCCGAAAGCTTGGATACCCCTGTGTCGTCAAAAAAAAATAAAAATTGAACACTACCATTGGTTAATTTTAACTTCTCTTTGATTCCTTAATTTCGAAGAGAATTTAAAACAAAATCTATCAAATTAATTCATGCATGTTAAAATTGAACACTACCATTGGTTAATTTTAACTTCTCTTTGATTCCTTAATTTCAAAGAGAATTTGAAACAAAATCTATCAAATTAGTTCATGCATGTTATCCGTAGTTGAAGAGGACAAGGCAAGGACAATCGTATTGAATTCCAGAAAAACATAAAAAAGGAAAAAGATGATCAAGGCTCTGGATGCTCTAATTGCCAATTCCATGTTGTATTCTTCACCAATCAGTTTTCCTCATCACTGACTAGGTGCACACTGTGGAAAAAGTCTACGACTGTGATTTTATTGACAAATGGAAAATATGTGGACTGCAATTTTTTTTTTGGGGGTCAATTACCAAAAAGAGAATTGTGCTTAACATGAGACCAGAACTCTGATAGAGCTCAAATGGCTTAAATCACGTAAGATCAAGGTGTGCAATGAACTCCCCCATAGGGATCAACAGTTTTAATCCAACAGCTCAAATGGCCAATCCCTCACCACGATCATCTCTCTCATCACCATTCCCATCAGCCTGCAACCCCATCCACTCCATGAGAGTAGCTAGCACACCGTCCATTCCCTCCACATATGCATCTATTTGATCCAAGCTGGTATCTCTAGCATCCAAGTGGATAGTATGTGCAGCAAATGATGTTCTTAAACCCTCGACTCCGTCACTAGGGTAAGAATTACATTTACTATTATCAGTAGCCATCCCAAGAGATACGTCCTCTGAGATACTTGCTCTAATCTAATGCAACTGATGCGGAAACGTAATCCAAAGGAAAAGGTTACATGAACATTTTGCTAATGCAAATTATTAATTGGTTATACTAAATTTACTAATACATTTATACTAAATCCCTAATTACACTTAATACAATAACAGTTTTTCTCAAAAAAAAGTACGAGCACAATAATGAATCAGTGATTGTATTTGTGCTAAAAGTGAAAACTTGACTACTTTAGTTGTATTTATTTCATCATGTTGGATTGTATTCAAATAACTTTTGTTTAATTGTTTTTATAAGTTTCAATTGTGAAATTACAATGAATAATAATTTGGTGATGTATTAATATTTTAATACTTGATTATTTGCTAAAATTTAACTATAATAAAATTATATAACAAATTTTTATTAGTCCCACAGGGGCACCCGCGGGAAAAGTGGGGCGGGGCGGGGACAGGGCAGGGGGAGCGGGGGACGGGGGACGGGGCGGGGGGAATTTGTCCCCCGCCCCAACCCTGTCCCCCGCCCCAACCCCGCCCCATTGCCATTCTTAAATATAAACATATATATACCTGCAGGGCATTTATGGGGAGGAACTAAACCAATTGGTGGAGTCCAAAGATGGTATGGAGTTTGAATAATTATGTATAAACGAATTGAATATGAGAGCATTTAAGGAAAAAAACGTGATAGTTGACCATTTCGGACATAAATTTAATTAAGGGTTTTATTAACACACCTAAAATTCACTTGACTTACCATGTATACACATATATTACAATTATTACCTCCCTTGCATTTATATACTTTTTCTATTTAATTTTAACTACCTTTCTTTGTATTTATTTATTTTTTCTAATTACTTTTATATTTTCAAAAATATGACATTTGAAATATATACTATATTTTAACGAATTGAGCAACCGCTAAATGGAGCCTTTAATTAAATATGCTAAAACCAAGAATATATGCTGATAAGTTTAAACGTGTTGACTGATATCTATGTAACCCCAAGGAATATTAAATTGGAGATAATTAGTAGCGAGATGGCAAATGCAAGACAAGAGATATCAATGCCTTTTTTTCTTCTTCTTCTTTTTCTTTTTGTTGTTGTTGTTGTTCTTTTTTCCACAACTGTCTACAACTTTGGCTTTTTTTTTCTAGCCTGTGCTGATCAAGAAATGATCCAGGGTTTCTACAATTGTCAACGGCAATAACTTGATACAATGAACGTAGACTTTAAACTTAATCAATATAGATAACAAGACAATTTTCAATATGCAAAAAACACAACAATCTTTGTAGTTTGTTGAAAATTATACTCACAAATTCAATTTCGATCATCCAGTTTTAAAATCACTCTCTATACCTATGCCATGAATTGTTCTTTTTGCAATCACTATTGTGCATCCATGAAAAGAAACAAGCTACCAGCAACAAAGTTGACTTGACTAAGTAAAGGAAAAGACGTGTTGGAATACTTATAATACTTCTAGATAATTATGAGTATCCCAATGTTTTGAAAACATATTATTATAAGGATCATGCAAAGCTTACTTTGTCTATTCAATTGATGGCCTCAAAATTTAACATGTGCAAATGGAGTCTCTCAAGAACCTAGATGCTACTGGCCATTAGAGAAAATATATATATACCATCATAAGTTTGAACTATAATTTAATGAAATCCTTATTCTCTTAAGCATCAGCTGGATTTAAAGTCAGCTATTTGACATAACTTCGGCCCTGTTTGGTAAGTGAGTTTTTTGGATGTTGGTCTAAAACTTTACTGTAACTTAATGTAGAAGTTTTTTAAAAAAATTTTGAAATGTGTAAAAAAATTTTTGAATATTTTGAAGTGTATAGTTTAAAAACTTTGAGAAGTATTTTAAGGTTACTGTAACTAAAGTTTTTAAAAAACTTGTAGCAGATAAATTTGACAAAAAACTCAAGTGCCAAACAAGGCCTTCATTTCAATTTGTAATTCTTTGATAACTAGTTTTGTACCCGTTCGTTGAACGGGAATTTTCGAAAAATAATAAACTATTTAGTCAATTTTATAAAAATGTTGATATGAAATACAAACTTAATGTATATTTTATTATAACCTTTCTTATGTATATTACTATGTGCGCATCATAATATAAAGCATTCTTATAATATAAATGTGAAAATCTAATTTAGTGAATAATAATTCAAAAATGGAAACATTCGACAATACTATAACATTCAAAAACTTGAAAGAAATAAAAAGTGCAGTAAATAGTATCAAATAATATTCTATTCTTCAGAAACTTTTTTTTCGTTTTTCTTCTGTTTAAACATTCTCCTCCATTTATCCGTACAAATCAGTATTTATTGATTTTTCATTATCACTGCATGATAGCAAAGCAGGACAACTAAGTATAAAAAAATAAATGATTTATCACATTCAAAGTTGTGTAAAACAATACATAAAGATTATAGATTAAGAAAGCAAAATAGTATATTAAATCTACCTCCTCATGCTAAAATAAAATATTGTACATTTAATTAGTCAGACTATTTATGGTATTTGATGTATTAAAGTGGGTAATACTTTTATACTAAATTGTATTTGTAAACTTAGTTGACTATATATCATGCCCATGAAAATCTTGTTGCGTTGATTCTTGAACACCAACATACATAAATTTCACAAAAGGAACCAGAATAAATTTTTCCATTTCAGTTCATGATCACTCAAGAGGCATAGGCCAAATGCTTATAATATGAATATTTAACAACAGTGGAAGACATAGAAAACATAGTTCAACTAAAGTAACTAACAGCAATAATAGCTAAAGATACAAAATTTTTGAAGAAATATCTTCGTCAATTGATTATTAAAAATTTAAGAACAACATGGGACGTAATCAACAATAGCATTTACTTCCATAAAATTGAACAACACAAGATGAAACTGTTCCAGATTGTAGTTACAAATTGTATTTACAATTCTGGACAACAAAACCCATGATCACCCACAATTCAAGATAAAAATTTAGTAGACATTTTGTCTTCGCAAAAGGAACGAAAATAAATTTGCCCCTCTCAGTTCATGATCACTCAAGAGGCATAGGCTAAATGCTTATAATATGAATGTTCAACAGTAGTGAAAAACATAGAATAGATAATTTAACTAAAGTAACTAACAGACTTACATGTGGTTGGGAAAAAAAGGCTGGAGAAAATAACAAATTCAACTCTTGGAGTATGCGCTGAGTAGGGATCCACAGCACCAGCTACAAGCCCAGTACCTTGGACAAACGAAACAAAGGCAAATTAACAAACATCTAACATGCATCCTATAGCATATGAATGTTGTCCAATTCGGTGGAAACAACTAACATGTTTCTATTTGAAAACTTACGATGAAAATACTATTTTAAATCCTATCTCTTCATACAAAACAAATAGAAAAAAACCAAAACACACAAAATTCAAGATATGTTACTAAATTCTTACAATTGAAGATGAACATGTCTTTTTAAAAAAGAAAAATATGTATCGAAGGAAGATTTACCTGATAATCAAGAAGAGTGGAAACCCAAAATCAATACTTTAATATGCCAACCGCTTGCACTGGAAATACCTAACCATATAAAGAAGCTATATGTAGGCATAAGAATTGTTAAGCATATAAAGAGATATTGATAAGAATATTAAAAGTAGTTTTATCTTAATTTAAGTTGCTGAAAGTACATAACTTTGGGAAGAAAATAAGAATTGATAAAGATATAAAAAGATATTGATAAGAATATTAAAAATAGTTTTATCTTAATTTAAGTTGCTTAAAGTACACAACTTTGGGTAGGAAATAAGAATTGATAAGGATATAAAGAGATATTGATAAGAATATAAAAAGATGATAATAAAAAATAGTTTTACTAAAGGCGTGCATGTTAAAGAAATTATACGGATCATACCTTGTTGTTATACCTAGAAGTTCACAAACCAAAAGAGAAGCATGTGGCCGCAAATATATGATTATGATAGAATGATAATCAACCGCGAATGTAGGATAGAATGGTAAGAACGGTTTTCTAAGTCATACATGGATGATAAGGACGGTTTTATATTTGAAATTTAATTTAGATAAATATTGATAATTGATTTCGTGCTTATGAAAAGAGAGAGATAAGCTCCATACAGAGCATAGGTTATTTTTTTAAAAAAAAGGTGGAAATCATGGAATAAATGAACAAAGGCAAAAGAAGAGAGAGATGGAAGAGCGTAGGTTATTTTATAGAGCGTGTTGAAATCACTTGTCCTGTCGTTAAGCCACGTAGGAAAGAGAAAACATAAAGCGATGAGAATGAAAATACGACTTTATTATATATATATATATGATTTTGAGTTGGTGTGCCATGCATTATCATCTATTTCCGAGTTCTGTAGGCTAAGGTATATATAATCCTTCTCGATCACAATGGATCTTCTATTCTGCTTCCTTTCTGCTCTTTGCGACACTTTTTATTTCATTGTCATGTGTCCTTCATAAGCTTCTGATTTAATGATTTTATTTCTTAAGTTCTAATAACTACTAAGAGGTCAAAAACAAAATAAAAAACAAAATAAAAGAGACTAAATAACGATATATAACGAAACCACCAAAAAAACAATTAGAGTGGACTCTCTCTTAACATGGAGGGCAGGATAACAGTTGCACCGGCCCTCATATGATTACACTATTGGCACATTATGGAGACCAAAAAGAAAGAGTCGTATGGCAACCAGTGTCCAACAATCACGCCTTTGAGTTGTCCAAGTAGGAAGGTGTTGTATAGCTGCACACGTGGCTCAAGTATGTCTAAGATATCCAGGATTTGAGAATCACTTTAAGGGGGCGCTTGGTTCATGAACCGGAATTGTAATTGGAATTGGTATCATATACAAATAATTAGTATGGGTATGGCCCTATGTCATCATTCCAATATATATTGCTTGGTAAACACTTTCTAGGCTTAGGTATCAGCATACAATCTTCATCTTCTTCTTTGGTCAAACACTATAAAAATCAGAGCCAATCACGGAAGAAAAGAAACAAGACTAAATGAACATGAATGGCCTTCCCCGTCTGGTTCTCAGAAAGTCTAAAATCGAAAAAACAAGCGGAGCAGGAGAAGAAAAGAGAAGCAACAATGGCGGCAATCATGAAGAAGAAGACGATGAGGAAACAGGAAAGAGCAAGAGGAAGCTCTCGTTGCTCTCATCGAACACTGTACTAAAGAAGCAAAGCGCCTCCGCCACCGCATCACCTATTATGCGACTCAGGTTTCCACTTTTTTCTCGCGATTTCTTCCTTTTTTTGGGTCAGTTTTGGAGTGTTGGTGGGGGGTGAGTGAGGTTGTTTTGGGGTGGGGGAGGTGGCAATAGTATTGGTGGAAGTGCGGTGAGTGAGATGGTGGTTGGGGATGGTGTTGAAAGGAGAAGGGGCGGTACTCTGTTAGGGTGGTTGTGTGTTTTTTATATTTCATTTAGGAGTCAAATTTGGGAATCAACTAAAACCTCCCAATATAGTCGGGAATTGAGAGTCACTAGATTTTTAGATTTCATTCCAATTTTTCAATACCCATACCTATTTAACAAGCAACAAATATGGTGGTGATTCCAATTCTTGATTCCCAAATCCTTGTACCAAGCGGCCCCTGAGATGCTTACTACTAGGGGTGCGTTCGAGTCGAGTCGAGTCGATCTCGAGTAGTGCACTACTCGAGCTCAATTCGAGGTAAAATAACTAAGCTCGAGATCGAGCTTGAGCTCGTCGTCGAGCTTTTAGAATTCGAGCTCAAGCTCGAACCCGACATCAATTTACGTTACTTGTGCTCGAACTCGAACTCGAGTTTAATTAAATGTAATCAATTCAAATCGAACTCAATCAAGTCTATTCGAGCTCAATCAAGCCTAATCAAGCTCACGTAATAAAAATTAATATTATATATATAATTTTAAGTAAAGGATATTATTGATATTTCACAATAATAAAAATTAACATATATATTATAAAAGCTCGATTAGGCTCGTCGAGCTTTCGAGTGCAAGATATTGAAGCTCGAGATTGACTCGTTGCTTCTATCAAGTAGCTCAATCTCGAGCTTGAGCTCGGTCAAAACGAGCTCGAGCCGAGCTGCTGACCGAGTAGCTTGCGAGCTCGAGTCAAGCTACTCGGTTCAGCATTAGCCCTACTTACTACTAGTGGCTTAATGCTGGACGTATATGAAAGAGTTATTTTCTTTGTAATTCCTTTCTCAATGATTTTTTTCAAAAAAAAATTTTAGGATCCCGAATTAGTCCATCATCTCAAACCAGATTTGCTTGCAAAATTGCTAGAAACAGCATATCCTGAATTTCATCTTTGAAAGTGTGGATAGTGGTAGCTAGAAATCTAAAGTTTTTTTTTTTTTAAACTTAAAGCCAGCAATAGCTCACGTATAAAAGCATGATGCCTTTTTTCAAATTTATTCGTTTAATTTTTTTTTGAAGTAAAAAAGTTCTTCCAGTACAGATAAAAAGAAAGAATGCAACACTGTTCTCGAACAAAATCCATGGCACATCTTAACAAATTATTCAACGTAAATTATACTACTATTAACTTTCTTACTATCACCATAACTTCCCCCAGAACAATTTCATACAGAGATGCCTCTATTTTAGATTGTACAATCATTTATAATCTCCGGTCAACATTGTAAAGACTTCTTTTTTTTTTCTCAAAACTATTTCATATCCAATTTCTAGTTTAAAACTGCACTAATCTTTATAGAATTAGTAAAGGATAAATTTTGAATTGGAAACATGCTATTAGGAATTTTAGTGATAAAATTGAACTTTGTGCGCATGCATCAATGTTATAAAACTCGAACCAGTGAGTGAACTAGTTGAGCTTTTGATTTTTATAGTTTAATGAATTTCAACTGTTTGAATCAAAATTCTTTTCTTCAATTTTATATATTCTAATATTAAGTAATTTGGATCATTCTAAAATATTCGTTTTTTTAAAAAAGAAAAAACCCAACGTGGAAAGTGATGGAATAACCCTATTTTTATCACTTTTAGCCGGTTTAACCAGCACTTGACCAAGTTTAGCCGATGCTTTTAACATTTTAGATTTGATATGAAACCTGACACCAATTTTCGATCTAATCAATTGAACCGACAGTTTTGGACCTAATACTCAAAACAATAACAAGGATCCAAGTTCTTGTACTAATACTAATTCTCGTCAAATAAATTGTATGAAGTGACTATATATATCACCAAATTGATTATTAACTGTCTATAACATCAATATATATATATATTTTTTACAAGAAAATTATCCACATGGTAGTAAGTTACTACAATGTAACTTTACGACAGTTTGAAGACAATTTAATAACAACTGCATGGTTAAAACAGAATGTGACGGCCAACCAAATAAGGCTCAACTGCAGAATTTCAAACTGGGCTTTTCATCCACGCTGAACACATTTCCTAATTGAAGGCAGACCTATTCTATCTAAGCGAAACGCCCCACGAGCTTTCATAGGGAGGTCCACAAGCTGATGATATGTTGTATTGAAACCTTGATCACATCCCATGTTTGCTAAAGAATCGGCTACTTGATTACTTTCCGGAAAGCAATGAGAAATTGCAACAAAATTAGACGAAAACTTTAGAAGGTATTTAACCTCTGTATAAATACTCCATGGACAGCTAGATCCCTGTTTTAGGATGTGAACAAGAACCAACGAATCCATTTCAATGTGCAAGTTAACATAACCACGAGAGAGACACAACTTAACCCCAAAGAAAAGAGCGAGCGCCTCAGCTTGAATGCTGGTTACATTCCTAAAAAAAGAGGAGAAAGCGAGCAGGAAATTTCCTCCATCATCACGCAAAACCCCACCACTACCTGCCCTCCCTGGGTTACCCCTTGAACAGCCATCAGTATTAAATTTAAATACACCCAAGAGTGGCCGACACCACCTTACAATCATAAATGAGACTTTCTTATGAATATAAGAGAGCGAAGAATAAAACTCCATCCATGTTGAGGAAGCGAATGGGTACCCAGGGAATTGTAAACTAAAGAGGTCCTTCACATTGTCAAAAACAAACTCAGAGATAGTGACATGAGAAAGAAGTTTCCCTTCAAAACGTGCCGAGTTTCTGGACTTCCAAATATTCCAACAAATCAGAGAAGGTATAATAAAATGAACAAATGCAATGAAACCATTTCTTGGTGCGCTATACCACCAACCTGCAATATATGTCCGAACCGAGCCACCTAAATTAAGCACACCTGAAGCAGAGCCAAAGAAATTCTAAACTGAAACTGCTACCTGTCCACTACAAAAGACATGGTCCAAAGTCTCACCATTAGCCTGGACACAACAGAAACACTTTGATGGGCCCGAAATACCAAGTTTACATACCGTGGAGTCCATGGGTAATCGATTTCGCAACAAGCGAAGAAGAAAAACAGACACTTTGGAAGGAATTTGTGGGTGCCAGACTTTTGAGAACATAAATGACCTTTGCTTATGTGATTGCACCAGGTTAAAAGCTGAGCTCAGCGTGAAAACTCCAGATTGAGAAGGAGCCCATATCATTAAATCTTCCACACCATTCTCAATTTGAGGGAGAGAGAACATTCGGATGTCGTTGATAATAAACAGAGGTACTCACAAACCCAGCAACTGAAAATTCCACCTGCCATCAACTAAAAAATCAGACACCTTGTGATCCGAAACACTCCCTAACCGCATAGCCAAAGGCCCAGAACCTAACCAATTATCAAACCAGAAATTAGAGTCCCCGGAGTGGATAATGAAAGTTATATGTTGTTCAGCAATGTCCCGAACATGTAACATCCTACGCCACGTATGAGAGGCCCCTTCCGAACGAACAACCATACCTGGGTGCGCATTTGAACAATAGTTGGCCATCATAAAATTAGCCCGAAGAGACGCATTTTGTCGAAACCTCCACCATAGCTTAATAGAAAAGGCATTAAAAACATCATCCAGTGATCTAATACCAAGCCCACCCTCCTCTTTTGGAGCACAAAGATCTTTCCAACGAATCCAATGGTATTTTAAACCACCCTCATCTAAACCCCAAAAGAAATTTGCAAACAAATGCTCGAGAGTAGCAAATACAGATTTTGGAGGTGACACAGTAGCTAGCAAATGCAATGGAAGCGAGGACAGTACATGTTTAATAAGTACAACCTTACCTCCTAGTAACAACAAACGATTTTTCCAAGAAACAATCGTAGCAGCCACCGTCGTGATCAAATTCTGGAAATAAGCCTTTTTACGTCTCCCCACCATTAGAGGACAGCCAAGATAGTTAGAAGGAAATTCCTTGGGAAAAAAGCCCGTTATGCTCTGAATTAATACCTTTCTTGTCCGGGATAGTCGTGGGTGAACCATGAAACAACTCTTTGAGGCATTTATTCTCTGGCCCGAAACATGTTCATACTTTTTCAGCGTTTCCATTAACAACTTCAGGGATACTGCTGAGACACTAGAAAAAATAAGAATATCATCTGCATACCCCAGGTGACTAACTAGAGGACACCCTCGAGGAACCTTGAAACCATTAAAGCGTGGATGCAGCAGAAGTTGATTCAAAAGCCGTGAAAGCACCTCTGCACCTATAATAAACAAAGAAGGAGACAAAGGATCCCCTTGACGAAGCCCCCGAGAAGATGGAAAAAAACCACATGGCATCCCATTAATCAAAACAGAAAACCATGGATTAGAAATAAGACGCCAAACCATATCAATACATCTTTCACCAAACCCAAAAGCACGTAACACATTGATCAAAAAAATCCAAGAAACCCTATCATAAGCTTTGGTCATATTCAATTTGAGAGCAACATTGCTTCCCCTATTCTTCTTACCAATACCCATAATATATATATATATATATATATATATATATATTAGTCATACACAAACTATGCAACTAGATGTTAAACGAATAAGATCAAAATGATGGCCTTACTGCTTATTTCCTTATTTTCACTTTCCTTATTTTTAACCTAGTAAATCTCAGGGTGCTAAAATTTCATGGTTCTAATCTAAAATTCATGGTCCTAATATTGTACAATGTAATGTGACAATTTTCACTTGCATACAAAACTCTAATAGCCTAAAACCTCTTGGGCTGTTGGTCATTACCAAAACTTTAAAGTCATTAACAATTCTTGACCTTCTACCTTGTCACTTAATTGTGGCTATCACTTTTAAGTGACTATCTCCGACGGGTTCTCCGTCGATTGGATAGAATAGGTTATACTACCACTATATTTGCGACAAAAAAAAAATACAAAACTCTAGTACAACATGTCCCATATATACAAGTTCAGGGGTAGAAAATGTAATTAAACCTAATTGTTGTTGTGTCTTGTGACTATCCATCTTCAAACCAACCCACATCCTTAACCCGACCCCGAAAAATAAAAAACCCTAATCATATCCGCTAATTCCTTATACCCTAATTCTACTGCTTAGCAGTAGTATTAACTGCTAAAGAAAAATAATATCATCTTCCAGAAACTTCCACCTTCTCCTCCCTGCCGCCTTCCTGTTCTTCACAACCCAGCTGGTAAGAACTTTTTCTCCTTTCCCTTTTTTTTTTTAATTTTCCTTTTTAGCTTAAGCTGTTTGGATACTGATTGAAATTTCTCGTCAATGGCTTGGAGATGTTGTTTTTTCTAATTTTTTTTGGTTGTTATTGACTCTTATTTGCATAATTTGTTAGGTTACTGCAATATTGGAAGAATTAATGCTTGATTTCGATAACATTTTCTTCTTTTTTATTTGTTTTTCTACCTCATTTGTTTTTTGCTGTTTGTATGTGTAGTTTGAAATTTCTCATCCACCACCTAGCTTGTACATGTTTTTTTTTTTTGCTTTTTTTTTTGTATTTGAGTTAATTGAATTGAATTTGGAAAAAAGAATTAGTTTTTGATTTTTTTGATATTAATAATGTCAGTGTATGATCCAAGGAGGAGAAGAGAGCAATAGCTCAGTTTCAAGACGAATTGTTGCTTTCAAGCCTCGCCAGGTTCTCCTTGCAGAGCAGAAGGAGAAGGGAAAGCTCGAGCGCACAGGACGGACAATGACGAAAACGCTAGTTAAGGAGGAGCAGCAGCAGCCTGAAACTAAGATTGCTCTTCTTCACTCTGTCATTCAGTATATTCATGACAAGGGTTTTTCCAAGACGTTTAAGCGCTTCTTGAAAGAAGCTCAAGTTGAGGTAATTTGATACTTCACTATGAAGTTTTTGAAAAGTACACTACACTTTATGCAATTGAAATCCATAGACATGCCCAAATTTAGATAGGGAAAGATAAATTTATCGTTCTGGTAGAGAAAGATATAGATGTGGTGAAGCAGAACGTACAATGTTGTTGTTTAAGACTGTATACTTTGATTTAGTAGACTGTATATTGGTTATTGGCATTGCACTACCATTTGATCTTTAAACAAAAATTCTATTTTCAAATTTGATGGCTCTGTTTGGATGGTTGCTTTTTGGGTGTTTCTAGAAAAATGTTAACTGTAGTAATTTTATATAAATGATGTTTTTTAAGGCTCTAAACCTTTACTTATTGGATGTTTGTTTTAATTGTATTATAAACTGACTGCCTGAACATCGGGCCGTGAAAAAGTTTAGTGCTTTATCGGCAGAGTAGTGATGCATGCATTTTTGCTTATGTCCTAATGTAAGATGGAATGCTGCCTTCTGAATTCAGATTCAGTAACTTTTGTATTAATGTTTTAAATGGCCAGACTGTAACAGTTGATCATGATTTTACTGCAGGATGATTCTTGGAAGGCAGATTCATTTGACTTGGAGGAGATGTACTGCAAATATTTAGATAACTGGTAGGCTAGAAATTTGACAATGAAAATTTTGTACTTTTGAATTTTGATTTTTTGCTGTGTTTTAGCAGAGTTTTATTGTTATTCTAGAAATGCAATTTGAAATTCTTTGGCAGAGTTTTCTTGACTTATTCTGCCCACCTAATTTATTAAAGAAAACAAAAAAATGAATAAAAAGTAAGCTCGTTAGATCAGGAATGTAGTCAGAAAATTCTGCCATTAGAGTTGGTAGCAAGAATTTTTCCATGTCAGAGAACTTTGATATGCTAGTTATCAATAGCAAAGGTAAACAGAAGCATATTACTATGTTTGATAATAAGGGTATTAGACTATAAGCAGTGGGAGCAACCCCTTTTAGACCCTTTGATTAGACTGCTTACGTAACACAGTGGCCTCCCCACTGGCAATTTTCATGCATCATATGATAGATGAGGAAGATTTTTTAGACATCAAAAGTTCAAAAGTCACGGTCAACTTGCATGTGGCGCTTCTATTATCCACTTAGTGATCTGAACTTAGTTATCTCTCGGCAGTCTTTTTTTTCCCTTCATTTTTTTTAATATCACAGGCATAAACTACTTGTAAATAGGGGAGATATTGGATTGGTCATTTGCTTTGTAATTTGATGGTGTTAGGACCTCAGTATATTTGACAATAGTAGATTTAAATCTTTCATCGCAGAAACCATAGTTGCTTTAGGAGTAAAAATGTTCATCTCAAAATGATCTATCTTGATGTTTAAAGCAGTTGCTTATGTGATAAAATGTGGATCTGTGTCCAAGTAACCTGGTGGTTGTGGTGTCTCAAAATGAGGAATCAACATCAAAATGCCGAAGTATAACAAGAATAAAACGGCTGTTAAAATATGTGATATTCAGTCCTAAGCCTGTTTATTATCTGAAGATTTTTTAGTTAGTGCTTGCTTACCTTCCCAAGGCTTGAATGAGATTGCATGTAATGGATTGATGATGAGTTTGCTAATGAGGAGTCTCTATGTTATGAAAAGCTTCCCATCCAAAAGATCATGCTTGCTAAATATGCTAATACCTTACCATGGGAATGCTTTTTCCATTTTGGCGAATGTGACCAACACCTATTGACAGGAAAAATGATTTTCACAGATGTATGACGTAGACATTTTTTGGTTTCCATCTTTCAAAAATGTATATTTTTATAATAGGTTTCCATGCATGAAGATTTAATATTGTCCGATTCACATTTTGCACATAGCTTCAGCTTCTGTTTCTCATGCTAGTTGAGCTTCTCTGACGTGCAGTAGAAGTGCTGATACAGATTTCAAAGGCCAGAAGGAGCAAGGTATTTGACAAAACAGAACTTAATGATACTATTGTTCCTGCCTTCCTCCCTTATGTCAAATCTGATTTCCTGTTTCAAGTACTATTTAGCTTAGCGGGTCAATGTATTGGTTTGTGCTTATCCTAGGACATTTGTGCAGAACAAGGTGCTGATGGGACGATGGACAAAGATGCTCCTGTAGAAACTGCTAGTAAGAAGAAGCAGAAAAAGAGTACTGAAGAAAACGATGATGCCAAATCTGTTATTTCTGAGGTGAAGGCAGATGAGTCCATGAAGGAGCCGATAGACAAGAAGAAGAAGAAGAAAAATAAGTTAACATCTGAATCACTTGATGATAATGGAAAACAAGAAGACTCATTGCCTAAGGCCATTGAAGGAAAACCAGAAAGTTTAGAAATTATCAGCTCCAATGGCAATAAAGACTCTTCAGAGACAACTAAACCTAAGGATAAGCTGAAGAAGCAGAAGCTAAGGATGGTTTCTCCTGTTGATGATGGCAAGGGAGCAGAAAG
Source organism: Coffea eugenioides (assembly GCF_003713205.1). Taxonomy (NCBI): domain Eukaryota; kingdom Viridiplantae; phylum Streptophyta; class Magnoliopsida; order Gentianales; family Rubiaceae; genus Coffea; species Coffea eugenioides. The sequence continues at coordinate 37,638,958 of NC_040037.1, forward strand.
TGCAGTTATCAGGGACACAGACATGGACACTGTAGACGTCCCATTGGATGATAGTAAACTGAAACTGAAAGAAAAGAAGAGAAAGAAAAAGGATGTATCTGATACTGGTGTGGAAAACAAAGGAAATTCACAGGAGACATCAGATAATGTTGCCAACAAGGAGTCAAAGAAGAGAAAAAGATCTGCTTCTGATGAAAAGAAGGATAAGCCTGTTGAAGGAGCAGCAATTGAAGAATCCAAAAGGAGAAAAACTGAAGGCATAGACGAAGCTGAGGTTGTTGTGAAGCAAGGTGAAGTCAATTTGGTTCTTGGAGGTGATGGTCATGTTGCTGGAGAAACGGAAAAGGAGAATGGCGATGTTAGTGAGCCGCAGAAACAGTTCAATGTAAACACACAGGGGGTTCTCAAGAAAAATAGTGTTGAGAGATCTGCTGCGCAGAAATGTGCTAGGAAACAGCGCAATGGATCTGCTGAGGTATGCATGCTGTTTATTATTTACCCGATCTTTTGGCCATGTAAATACACCAATGGCAGCACTTAATAGGCAGCTTTTACCCTGGGCTCTGTGTGTGTGTGTGTGTGTGTGGGTATAATTGTGTGGACGTTTGTGCGTGCCTCTTCTATGTACATTGTCTTCTAGAAAACGTACTGCTCAATGCAGTCGTTTTACCTTTTTCCAGTATCCTGTCTGCATGTTTCACTAATTGGGCTAATCATTCAAGACAACCTAAACCTGTCACCATTACTGCAGCCTAAAACAGCGAATGCTTTTCAAAGGGTGAAAGTTGATGCAGTGGAGTTTGCTGATGAGAGGCTTCAGGATAATTCTTATTGGGCAAAGGTTTGAGGATTTTTATATTCTACAGCTTCCATTTTCCAATCCTGGAAGCAGTAAAAAACAATAGTGTGCTTTTACACTTTTCTTGCCCTCAAGATTTTTTTGTTTCTTCTTTTTTGGGTAGAGTGGTGCAGAAATTGGTTATGGTGCAAAAGCACAAGAAGTCCTGGGCCAGGTGAAAGGGAGGTCTGTATTCTAATTTCTTATCATCAAATTGTGCTTCATGGTCAAACGATTTTTTGCTTCCTCTTTCGTAAATCAGGGAAAAGACTCTTTCTGGTGAATGAATAGATATGAGGTGGAACTCTGCTGATAAATACAGTAAGAAATTTAGAATAACAATAAGTCTCCACATAATTAAATTCACAAAAATTGGTCTAACAACTTAATGAATTGAAGGTGAATGGATAACCTGCCTAAGTTGTATTGTTAAAGATGAAAATGGGTCATAACTTTTAGTTTTAGGGTTATAATGCAGCATTGCAGAACATATACAATGCAAGAGAAAGACCTATAAGTGGGCATCAAGTGGAACCATGCAAGTGTTAAGAGAGCTTCTTTCTTAAAAGTTCGCCCATTTGCTAATATAATTGGGATCTTGGGCTTTCCGTCATATTGTTGGAATTTAAAGTTTGGAGAATGTTTGAACACCATTCTGCCTTTTGGACCAGTTTTTGGTTCTAAAAGTCATTTTTCGCATCTTAGCAATTCTTATGATAGTTAGTACATTGAGCAAATTGTTGAAAGAGGAGCCTGTGGCAGAGATATAAAGGCCTCAACTGAGTATTTTTCTTCGCAGTTGCTTAGTCATGATTTAATATTATATGCTTCCCTACAATAGGAGTAAAACCTGTCTTTCTTGAGTTAACATGGTTGGGCCCTTTGCACATGCAGTTTGGAAGTAGCTGCCTTTTACGTATACATCATTGTTTGTATTTTGGTGGCAGCTTAACCGGAACAAACTGTCTCTCTCTCTCTCTCTCTCTTTCTCTCAGGGGCTTCCGGCATGAAAAGACCAAGAAGAAGCGTGGTAGCTATAGAGGAGGGCAGATTGACTTGCAATCACACTCAGTAAAGTTTAATTACTCCGATGACGAGTAATGATCGCCATTGAATCTGAGTGGCCTGCAATTTTGGGGTGCTTTCTAGCTTGCAAAATTTTGTCTCTCCAACATGTTATTCTTCATTGGTCGCTATAGTTATTGGATTTGGTGATCCAAATGGGTGTAATATTTTTGAGTTGATTAGCAATATATGCCAATTGACACAAAACTGTTAAGATATCATGCAGTTGACTGTCATTTTTTTTTTTTTTGAATCTGTTGTTTATGGTTATTGCCATTTATTGTGTACACCCCTAATTAACTGTTAGGTGTCTTGGTTGTTCTTTACACTTTGCAAGTAATTGAAGACCCCAAGAATCTCTAGGCTACCTGGAAGCCTCCAGAAATACTTGCTAGCCTGACTGCTCAAGTCCTTGCTAAACCCATAGATGGGACTGCATTGTGTTATGGGCGGTTGTAGATCGGGTAGGAGGTGCTCTGCTCGATCTCAGCCATCCATTTCAATACTGCGGTTGAAGGTGCCCCTAATCACCTGTGGATTGGATTAATCTCTCATTTTGCAAGTGGTACCCCTCAGCCCACTGCGACCCTTTTGTCTTGTGTTGCCACCCCTTTTCTAAGAAATACCACTCCGCCACTGTAGCTACTTACCGCTACTGGGTGGATGACTGTTATGATATGAGCTGAGCTACTTGCAGCATCCGGGTGGGTAACTGTTACCACCTGAGCTCACACAGTGTATAAAGATGCATCACCATAGAGTCCCTTTCTTTTTTCCCTTACTTCATTACTTTCTGATCAATTGAGGAAGACAAATTATTAACCTGCTAGGAGTGTCTGGTTTTGTTTTTCTGGTATATCACTACTTGTGAAAATATGATGCAAGAATATGGCTCGTATATTATTATGTCCGAAAGATTGAAACCTTGACAAACCCTAACACTCCCAGATTGTGCATGGGAGATAGGGATGGTTGCGGGGGGAGGAAGACGAGGGGAGGAAGTGGTGGGTGAGAGTGGGGTGAGGGGGAGGGGAGGGGAGAGGAGAGGCGAGGCAGGGAGGAGAAGGAGGGAGAGGGGAGAAAGCAAAGAAAAAAAATTTAAAAAAAAAGGTGACTGGCGGCTGGCACCAATATTGGCCGGTGGTGGAGTGGTGGGTTGAGATGGGAGGAGGAAGTAGAAGAATAGAAAGAAGAATTTTTTTTTTATTTTAGTGTGTTTCTAGGTATTGTAAAGTGTGTATTTTAAGGAGTTTTTGAAATTACTGTAATTGAAGTTGTTAAAAAGTTGTAAGAGAAAAAATTGGTAAAAAAATTCATTTGCCCAACAGGTTATTCACACTAATCCAAGGGGTTTTAGTGTAATTTGCCCTCAAATAAATCCATTTCTTATCAAAAAAGAAAAGGAAAAGAAGGAAAGAGACAAGCGAGAGAAAAATGTACACGTTGACAAGAGAGGTTGAGTACAATTTTGGACAATTTAAAAATTCAAAATATCTGCCAAAAATTAGGATTTTGTTCGGTTCCGTGTCACCTGTTTGATCAACTGCTCAAGGTTCCAAACTTCCATTGGCTCACACTCCAAGATTTGCCGCGTTAGTTGTAAGCCGAAACTCCCCACACTCCATTTCTTGCCAGGTCCAAAACTCGGAATCTCGAAAGTTTCTTCCTTCATTCCTTCATTCTCCCACCAGAAAGCTGCTGAAACTGTCATCCATCTTCAAGCCTCGAGGTAAAGCTGAATGATTCCTGCTGCTAATGTTGTGGTGCTTTCTGTTTTCTTCAAAATTTTGGGTCTTTGATTATGTGATTGGATTGAAACCTGTGAATGAATCGAACCCTTTTCGTGTCATCAAATGCCATTTAACTGTCTGACCAGGAATGTCCCAATAATCTGTTGAAAAAGATCGTCTTTTTATTCTGCCGACAGTTTCCGTGAGAATGAATCAATTAGAAGTTTTGGATCTTGAGTGAATGTTGGATTTTGCAGGGAAATACGATTAATCAAACATTGGATGAAAAAAAGTATTTTTAATTTCCAGAAATAGATGCTTGGAAATTGGAATCATTCCAATGCTTGATTTTCCTAAATAGTGAACACACTTACCTACCTCAATAGCTTTCATTGTCAAACGTGTTTTCACGGATCAAAAGGTTGACTTATATATTGAGCATCAATTCTACTCATTTATGGTGTTATTTGTGAGTTTAGCAAGAGGGTTAACCTTATTTTCCCTGCATTCTTTTAGCTGAGAATTCCGAGAATCTGTTCTTACAAATGGTTGGCTTGCATATAGAGCACTCATATGGTTATATATGGTGTTATTTGTCAATTTGGTGAGAGAGTTTCCTCCATTTTCACTTGCATCTCTTGGTTGGAAGTTCTTACTTTCAATTATGAACTGTCCATTCTTAGCACTCCAGTTTAGTCTTAGGCACCTATATTAGTTGCACCGTTGGTATATTTTGAATTTCCTATTGATTTTGTTCTTGCATTCCTAAATCATAGGTTAAAAAACTAAAAATGTGCTGGGAGTTTTGAGTTTTGGATATCCTGTCTGACGGAGTAAATGTACCAAATTTTCTTTTGCTTGCAGATTAGAGTATATAAAGTTCTGTGTTGATTGATTTGAGGAAGCTATAAGCTCTTTGTTGTGAACTGCTCGAGGAAGCTGAAAGTTTTTGATAAACAAACTATGACAAATGGGAATGCAAGCCTTGGTGAATGTTCTACTTCAACTTCATCCAGCAGTCAACAAGACATAGAGGATGATAAGATGATTGCCATGGTGCTCTCTGAGGAGTATGCTAAATTAGATGGGGCAGTTGGTCAAAGGGTTTCCCATCTAGCACCTATTCCTGTAAGACATACATAGTCCTACATTACAATTTGGTTATTGTCTAAACATAGTTGTATTTGTATCTCTGTATATTATTCTGGGAAAAAAACTCTGCAATAATTTACTTTGACGCCATGCTGTAGTAGGAGAAACCTACTTTCTTTCAAAAACTATGAAAACATTGAAGAAGTGAACAAATTACTGTTACAAATTTTTGGATGTTCTAATTTCATTCCATTTTTGTTTGGAATCACAGCATGTTCCAAAAATAAATTCTTACATCCCGGACTCGAGTGATGCTAGTTTGGATTACCAGCGGTTATTTCAGAGGTTAGTCTACAGATTCGTTGCAGTCTCTCTCTCTCTCTCTCACGCACACATGCAGAGACACAGGCCATCTGTCTGTCTGTGTGTCTTGCTCTCTTCATTAGTAGGGAAACTGTAAAAAATATGATGAAAAACTTCATATAAAACTGTTCTATTGAGTTTTACTATCTTTTATCACTTGTGATCTCTTCTTATCTATCATACTATTGCCACAAGGAGTATACAGTTCAGAAACATTTCTTGATTTGTAAAATTGGCCAAGAAGTGAACTCTTGTAAATAGCAGCCTCTTTCCATCTCATTTTATATGGTAGCTTTTGAATCAGCTCTGTGTGTTGAATGATATTGGCAACTTTATGATAAAATGGGGAAAACATTAACCATGTGTATTTTAGGTTAATTGTGAAGATAGGAAATTGGAATATGATCAGCCCAACATCACCAACTACTATCTAAGTGCTTAAAAATTTGTAAGATATTTCCTTCTAGGGTCAGCGCCAAATGTTTTACATCCGGAGTAACATGTATATCATATAAAATAGAACAAAGGGATTCTTATAAATGCCATGTAGAACAAAGGGATTTTTGCCTTCTGGGACAAAGAAGGAAGAGGCCATTTCTAGCTGGATATTTGTGAATTAAAGTCAGAGAGTTGGATTGTACTATTTGAGGATTTTTAGTCTTTTGCAATTTCGAGTAAGAAAGATGCTATGAACTGTTGTGTATTTGGAG
>NC_040037.1:37652657-37725009 GCF_003713205.1 Coffea eugenioides
TTGTAAGGATTGCAGACAGAAAAAAGAAAAAGTCAAGCAATCTAGCGACGAAGCTAGATTGACCTATCATACCTAAACTCAATTTGAACCAGCGACGAAGCTAGGATCCTGTGGGTACTCGGAGGGGGGATGACTGTCAATTATAGATTTGCTAATAGCGTCAATTTTATGCCTCTTATGTTTGAATTATTGCATTGGATTTATAATGAATATCATATTTATGTTCTAAATGAATCTATGTAGATTTCTTACATAGCGGAGAAAATTTTATAAATTTAAAGAAAGAATTATAAATCAAAAGGTGAACTTTGTTAGTTTTAAAGGGGTGAGAGTCAAGAAATTTTGGAAAATTGTGTGGACAGAGGGGCAAATAGGTCCTTTTTACAAGAATCCAAGTCGCAAAAAGTGAAAATAGTTGAAAACTTTAAACCTATTATAACATTTTTCTAAAACTTGATGATGGGAGTACCAATTGCCACTGATTTGACCTTTCCTAGTCTTTAGCGTATGAGTTTGGTATTAGACTATCAGGGAGTGGGGAAAATTCATGGCCAAAAACCAGGAAAAAAATGTTGGATACAATGATGACAGAAAGAAAAACAAGGCATTCACACTGAGTGAAATTTGTGCCATGCGTATATACAAGAGGATTTGGATTTCTCATCATTGTTTTTTTTTTTTTGGAGCCACCATAGAATGGTTTTTTTTTCTTCTTTTTATTGTTTCCTCTTTGTGGGTGTCAAAACACATGCTAATTATTTTTGAGTCAAATTTGTGGAAAAACCAAATAAGTATCTCAATTTGTACCAAATTTCAGCAAATACTTGTCTTATGGGAGGAAATGGAAAGTACCAAACTCAAGAAACCAAGAAGCCGTCCCTACCATTGGAAATTGGGAGGTAGATGATCTAATTAATAAGCTTGGAATTTGAAGTTTCACGGTGTTAAAATTCTATTAGTTAATTAATTTGAATGATACTGGGAAAGGGTCAATTTCAAACCCCTCCCTCCGAATGAATTTTTCAGATTTTAACCTCAAAATTTAAGAGAATACTTGGAAGGGAAGCTTTCAAGGACAAGTATTGGGCACAAAAAAGAAAAAAAAAAAGACTCTAGATTACCTTTGAAATGTACGTAGTCGAGTTTGCTAATGGGAATTTCAGGTTTTGCTCTTCTTATATCAATAGGTCCATGCATGCATGCACGCATGCATACAGTGGAAATAGTCCATTACGCAGCCGTGATTTGATTGGCTGTCTTGGACGTCCACAGCGTCTCTCTTTTTTCTTTTTTTTTTTTTAATTCATCATTTGCCAAGCACGTTTTAAATTTCGATCAAGATTTTGGTGCAGTTGTATAGTTATTATAAATTTTACACAATCTCGTGTATACTATATTCTATTGTACCCTGTTATATGCATGAATTTTGTTCATGTACATCAATTCATTACACGAATAAAACCACGTCTATAATCGTACATCAACTCTTAGGATTGACTTGTATCAAAATCCCAATTCGTATGCCTACCCCAATCCGTATTTTCGTAGTAAAAATATGCCTAGGTAAGTTGCACACAACCACAAAGGAAAGTTACCTATGTGTTTAAGCACGTTTACTCAGTTTTTAACAATATTCTGTATATGGTTTAGTGGGAAAAAAATCAATTTCTCTTTCAAAGAAAAATCGATAGAGGGTATGGAAGTACAACTTTGGTCACCCATCAAGATTCAACTCTACTATTGTTTTTCTAAGACAGAAATTCCATTTTGGAAGCAAGGAAGAAACATTTCTGACAATTAGATTTAAAGGTATTCATTGTAAAACTGGTGTTAATCGTCTCCTCGTATTTTTTCAACATTGGTGCTCTGCAACCCATATATATAAGCAGCAGCATTCCCATTTTGAAAAGCTCCTGTAACTCAAGTGGAAAGAACTCTATGTTGATCTCATCAGATCTGTAAACAAAAGTAACTATATTTACCTTGCCAGTGATTAATCGGAACCTTCACTATAACTTTGTACTACTGCGGGTCCATGCCCCGTAAGAAGCTATGTTTGGAGTTGAAGAAAAAAAAAATCTTTAGCAACCTTTTAGAGTGAATGACTAAATATGAAAGCAAGCCCAGATCTATAAATGGTCCATCCTACATTTTTTGCTTTGTCTAATTGTAGCAACCATTCAATAATCCAATATATTCATGATCTCAAAGCCCACCTTAAAACAAAGAATGCAAAACTAGGAATTCGTCCTTCATCAATAAGATAAACGTTATTCAGTTTTCGTTTTAACAGGGTGTGTTCGATAAGCACAGCGGAATTCGACCAAGAACAATAATCAGTAGTCAAAACCTCACTGTCTAGGCATGATCCGTCTTCAGCTCTCGATGATAACATTAAATTTCATGGCAGGGATTTATTTTTCTGAATATCCTGAACTGACAATCAACGAGCGGACAAGGATTAATGGATTGCACCAAGGAATTTTGGAACTGATAAAGAATTCCCAAAATGTAAAAGGATTAAGTTTGACAAAATTGCAAAGCTTACACTTTTATCATGTCTGAGAAACTCGTTAAATACAATAAACAAATATGTAACTATAAATATTACAATAAACAATCAACCCTTACTCATACCATATGAATCTGCAATAATTTGTCTGACACTAAGGGAAAAAAAATTAAAAGTACCAAATCAAGAAACTAAGGTGTCATACCAAGACTTGGAGAAAATTGAGAGAAAGAGGATGTAATGAGTTTAGATTTTGGAGCTTCAAAATGTTGAAGTTCTAGTGACTAATTTGAATGGTGGGAGGAGGATTTGATACTCGTCCCTACTAGTTTAGGATGATCCATTGAACAGTCCCAGTGGTTAATTTTAACTTCTCTTTGATTCCTTAATTTCAACAAAAACAGCCACATTCAGATAGATGTATAGCCACAGTTTTCCGTGTTTTAACTTAACGAACTAAGAGAATTTAAAACGAAAAGTGTCAAATTAATGCATGCATATTGCAAGGACAATCGTATTGAATTCTAGAAAAACCTATAAAATTAAAATGCAATGATCATTTGTAACGGAGTCTATAAAAAATATCAAAATTACTCTTGTTTAAAAATTAAAATGGTTGAAATGACCAAAATATATAAACATAATATATATGACATACTAACGCCATATGATTTTATGTTTTACCATATAAACCCCTTATGGTTTAATACTTTACCATATAACTCCCTTATGATTTTCAAAATATATACATAATCTCTCTGTAGTTAATAAATAATTTTCAACTTTACATTGGGGTATTTTTGACATTTGAGGTGACTCCATTATGAATTACAAATTCCGTTACTTTGACACTTTAATTCAAATTATGAGGGGGTTAGATATAACTTTTGAAATCATATAGGGTTATGTATAACTTTTGAAACTATAGGAGGGTTATGCACAAAAGTACTAAATCATAGGACAGTAAAGTATAATTTGCCCAAAAAAATTATCGAGACTCATGACTGATTAGGTGTACACTGTGGAGATTGTCCACTGCGACTGTGATTTTATTGACAGATGGAAAAAACCTGGTCTGTGGGTTATTTTGTTAATAAAAAAAGAGACTTGTGCTTCAGCTCGAGTTGAGGTACCTTAAATCATGTAAAGACGAAAATATGCAACCTACTCCAAGATGTGGTAAAAATTTTGAATTTGCCAAACTTATTTTTTTCTTTCTCATTTTTACCAATACAATCTTAAGAGTGTTGCTAGTTCTGCTTGCTCACTTCTTTTGTTCCTTCCAAAGATTAACTTCCTACCAGGAAAAAAATTCATAGACAAAAGTTTTAAACGTAGATGTAGAGATGCCTTGCTTGCTTCATAAGAATTAGGTACTAGCTTATTTCAAGAGCCGATTTAGGAGGTGGACCTTGAGGTACTACGTCCCATAAAATTAGTGTCATGTCCTATTTAATTCATTGAGTTGTATATTGCAACTATCAAACAATGATACACAACCAAGAAAATAAAAATAAAAATATAAAAGAAAGAGCAAAAAGGTCGACTAATCATGCTTATGCAGACAGTTTTGATCTTCAATGTTTGGCCTTATGTTCTAAACTAATCCTTAATGTTAAGGATGGCAATGGGGGCGGGGGCTGGGGCGAATTTTTTTCCCCCATTTAGAAACGGGGCGGGGTTATACTCCCCCGCCACCCATTTAAAAATAATAAAGATATATATATGTACATAATTATATATATAATATTTAATTTAATTAGTTATAAATTTATTATAATGATATTATTAGTTATATGTATCATTTAATGTATATTAGTATATGTAATATAATTGATATTATCAATTATACTAATAATTATGCATGTCTATTAATAAAAATTATTAGTTATTTATACTAAATTTATTAATACATTTATATTAAATTCCTAACTACATTTAATACAATAACACTTTTTTCTAAAAATACACAATAATAATTTAGTGATTGTATTTGTTCAAAAGTGAAAACTTGATTATTTTAGTTATATTTGTTTTATCATATTAGATTGTATTCAAATAACTTTGATTTAATTATTTTTATAAGTTTCAATTGTGAAGTTATAATGAATAATAATTTGGTGATATGTTGATATTTTAGTACTTGATTATTTGCTAAAATTTAATTATAATGAAATTATATAATAAAATTTTTTTAACCCCACGGGTGCCCCTGCAGGGGAAGCGGGGCGGGGTGGGGGAAGCCGGGGGCGGGGGCAGTGGGAATTAATAGGCAACGGGGAGGGGGTGGGGGAGGGGTCCCCCGTCCCAACCCCACCCCACCCCCATTGCCACCATTACTTTATGTTTAACCAAATCAAAATAATGCTCAAAATTTCTAATTTCGTGTAAATTTTGGGCAGTTTATGGAATTTAATAATTCTAGTCCTCAAAATAAATTTGCTGTTAGTCAATACTTTTGAGTTTGCATTTTTTACCTCTATTATTCAAAGTTAAAATCATGATGGTTTTCTAAGTTTTAGAGATGTACTAGGAATTCAAGCTAAACTTCTCTTTTCTTTTTTATTTTCTTTTTAATTCATGCCACTAGTTGCTCATGTCTTTCTTCTCTTTTGCAGATATAGTCAGTCTCAACTTGCATAATTTGAACATATTATTTTAGACTATGAATAGCTAATTAATTTGATCATGAGTGTGGTCATTTTTTCATCTATATTGATTATTTTACACTCATTTAAATATCACTTTAATATATGATCACGTGTAAATTAAGTTTATAATCTAATAAATTTTTTTTTTCTGTTTGCATTTCAATAGATTTCAATTTAATATGTATTTTATAGAATTATTTGGATTACTCAATACAATTATCAATATACATGAACATCAAAATAATTTAATATGATCACCTGCAGGAAATTTTAAAATTCCCATGTATATCTTTGATAACTTTGTATTTCTATTTATTTGCATTTTAGCTCTCCAATTTTTATCTAACATTTGGCAAAGAAATTGAAAATTTTAAAATGCATAGTTGAATTCATTCATATGATGTATATATGAATTTGATGCGTGTGAGGCCTACAGGACAGTGTACAAAGCTATTATACAAGACTTATTTTGAAGAGTTGAAGGGTACGTACCCAACTAATTAATACAATTTCTTGTTCCACAGGTAATTTGTAGCCGCCTTTGCTGCACTCTGCATTGATCCTTTGATGCTGTGTGAACTTACGTACACTCCTAATAACTAAATTCATATCGATGGGACGTTAATTAATTTAATGCTACAATAATAATTACGTTCTAGGATGTTAGCTGTGTCTGGACCTCTTTTAATTGCAAAAATTGTCAAATTCAAATGCACGTTAGGTCACGGCCAGGGGAGGTCTGGGGTGGTGGGGGGAGGAGAAGAGGGAGAAGGAAGGGGGAGTGAGGGAGAGGGACGAGAGAGGAAGAGGAAGAAGGAGGAATAAAGGGGAGGAGAGAGAGGGAGAGATCGAGAGGGTCGTGGTGATTGTTGATTTTTTTTTCTTTTTCAAAAAAATACCATAACCATATTTAAAATTTTAAAAACACTCCAATAAACAACTATAATAACAATATTTTTTTTAAAAACATGTTCAAAAGCAGTTCATTCAAACGGAGCCTACGATACTGGCTACACGTTCAAGAAAACTACTTGGTACCACAAAATAGAATATTTTGCAACTCCACGAGATAAACAGTGACCTTAAGATGAATTCTTCAAGCAATTGCGTGTCTAAGAAGTAAGTCATAGAAGAAGTCAGTAAACCCCAGCTTGCAACAGATGGTGAATAAAATTGAAAAATATAATACGTACACAATTAAAACCCCAAGGAAGTATCTCATAGCATTCAAGGAATGGCATATGTTACAACACTAACATAATTACACATCTAACAAAGATGCATCTTGCCCATATTTCTATATGTTTACTAAGACACATCAACTATAATAAGTATACAAAAGAAAACACTTATGACCCAAGGTAACTGTAGTTGTACTCGTATATATGTACTAATTTCTGATAGATGACTATATGATATATGTACAAGTTGTTTTCCAGGACCTCCTCCAGGTGTGGCTAAAGATGATATAGAGTTTGGAAAATTATGTATAAACGAATTGAATATGCATGCCTTATAGGGGACTATATTCAATGGCTTTAAGAATATACGACTAAAATTGGTTAAAAATAGATAGGGTGCGCTTGACAACACTGAAATCTGAAAATTGAAAATTGAATCTAAAATCTGAAATCGGAATCCATTAAATTATTAAATTGTTAAATATTAAATTTAATATATTTGAGTGTATATCATATTCAGTGATAAGTGAATAGTTTATCGCTTATTTTTAAGAGTAAGTTTTGCCTAAGAAATTCAATGACATTTAATTAATTCAGATATTCAATTTTTGATTATCAAACATGTCTGACCATGTTAAGATCTGAACCACGAATTTAACAATTTCTTGTAGAAGTATGAATTTTGTGGATTTTCACTTCTTAGGTCTACTCAATTTTTTGTCACCTGAATTCATTTTCGGGATTGGGTGGTTTTGAGATACTTTAATTGGGATTTGATAGATCTCTTTGTCAGACTCATGATCATGCAATTTTAATCTTCAGTTCTGGCGCTTTATTTCCCAAATCATATGCATACAAGTACTGCAAAAGAATTTGCTAGCTATAGTCCTTCTCATTCATTTCTCCACAAACAGAGCTTTGTTCGCAAGAAATAGTAAGGAAAGTTTTTTTGGGTTGGCAGCAAAGGTGGAAAATTGTTAGCACTTTCTTGTACTTTCCTAATTTTGTAAGAAAAAAAGTTAGACATAGGAATTTCAATAACCGTTACTAACTATCACTAAATTCTCAATTTTCTCTTAACAATTTTCTTGGTAAACAAATGTGCTCATAAATCAAGAAAAGTATTCAGTACCACAAAATTAAATAGAATATTTGCAATTCCACAAGATGAACAATGACCTTAAGATGAATTCCAGAAGCAAATGTGTATAAGAAGTAAGTTATAACTTATAAAAGAAGTAAATAACCACCAATATGCAACACATGCTGACTAAATTCGTCAAAATATAGACAAAAGGCCAAGATAGAATCTCATAGCATTCAAGGAAAGTCTCATATGTTACGACACTAACATAATCAAACATCTACACAGATGTATTATACATTTCCAAGTTTATTAAACCGCACAACTGTATCTAATACACAACACTAACATAATCAAACATCTATACAGATGTATTACATGTTTCCAAGTTTATTGTAAACTACACAACTATATCAAGTATGAAAAAGAAAACACAAATATATGACCCAAGATGACTGTATTTGTACCCATATGTACTTATTTCTGGTAGATGATGTTTTGATCGATATATGTTTCATGCACCAATTCTTCAAGTATTTCTCCATTTCTATGAGGATAAGAAAGGAGGGATGCTCTGCTCATATCTGAAAAAGTTGCTTGGATCAACCTCCTGCTTCACATGGGCCAACCTGTAGAAATTTTTCCTAAAATACTTCATGCCCCAGACGCTAGCTTGTGCGAAACTGGTGTTGCCTTCCCTGTTGGCTCCCAAGTCCAAATCTCGATAATTCAGGTACGCACCCCTAGGAAATCTGGAAACAAATGGAGCAATGTATTTGTAAAGCCTTCGGATCCAATCTATGTACCTTTGAGAGTTTGCATTCTCCTCTTCAGTCCAATACACCAAGTGTTGAAATTGATATATGTTTCCAGCTCTGTGTGGATATGGAATTTCAGTATCTGATATCTCAAACATCCTTCCACCAGATGGTGAAAGGATAAGCTGAGCTCTCTCAGCTTCTTCTTCGAAGAATCTTTTCCACAATCCTTCCAATGCAACTTCAGATATGGGCTCAAGTACGTAGTCTGATTTGGCTTTGTAATATGTTTTGGGATATGGAGTGCTGCGTACCAAATCATTCACAGTTGATCCACTTGGAAGACCGGCAAAATAAACGGCAGACTCAATCCAGCTCATCTCTGTGCAGTCTTCTTTGCGCAATCCTAGCTCAGGGAAGCTTTCTTGCATCAGCGGTAGAAGCTTGGCAACTGTTCCCAGGTACAAAGATTGAAACGCTGCTTGAACTGTTAATTTTCCACCGCTCCTCGCCTGTGTAATAAAGATTCTGATGAATAAGTCTCGATCAAGCCTGTACCCAATTTGTTGCCACTGGTGGACAAGCTTGCTTGCATTCTGTTCTAAGGTTCTGTTGACTGTAAAAACTGTAACTGTTGATGGAACGGATACCAATTGGAGTCTGTACGCGAGAATTACTCCAAAACTGGCTCCTCCTCCACCTCTAATGGCCCAGAAAAGATCTTCTCCCATTGATTTTCTATCAAGAATCGCTCCTTCCGCATTCACAATTTTAGCATCAATGACATTGTCAGCAGCCAGGCCATATTTTCGCGTCAATGCGCCTTCTCCTCCCCCACTAATGTGTCCGCCCGATCCTACAGAAGGACACGTACCTGCAGGAAAGCCAAGATTGGGGCTCTTCTCAGCAATTGCATGATAGAGCTCACCAAGACGTACTCCAACTCCAATCCAGGCTGTTTTGCTCTCAGTATCGACGGATATTCCACTCAGATTCCTCATATCGACAATAACAAATGGCTGGAGATAATAGGAAAGATAAGAAAGGCCCTCATAATCATGGCCTCCGGATCTAACTCTGATCTGTAAGCCATTGGATTTTGCACAATTAACAACTAGCTGAACGTGAAAATCGCTCAGTGGCGTAACTATGACCAAGGGCTTTCTTTCCGTCGGAGATATAAATCTTATGTTCTGTATGGAAGATTGCAGAACAGAATTATAGGAAGAGTTTGTTGGTGTATAAATGACTTGGGAGATTGAGTCATTGTTCTGAGAATGAAGACACTGAAGAAATCTGTCATGAATTTCAGCCCTAGTGCTCCACGGCATTGAGAAAACAAGAACTAATGAACAAAGAAAAATGTATGAAAGTTTGGTGCTTGAAGTAGTCTCCATTATTGGCAAGGTTCTTATGGTTTAACTTCAAGAATTGATGCACTACAATATCCTAAGTGCATGGCTATTTATACTTACAAATTTGATGATAGTTTTATACTCCTGCTACGGCATTGACAGTTTTCTATACGTTTCTTTGTTTGTAAGGATTGCAGACAGAAAAAAGAAAAAGTCAAGGAATCTAGCAGGCAAGTTGTAGGATGAGGTCAATTGACCTTTCATACCTAAACTCAATTTGAACCAGCGACGAAGCTAGGATCCTGTGGGTACTCGGAGGGGGCATGACTGTCAATTATAGATTTGTTAATATCGTCATTGTATGCCTCTTATGTTTGAATTATTGCATTGGATTTATAATGAATAGCATATTTGTGTTCTAAATGAATCTATGTAGATTTCTTAAATAGAGGAGAAAATTTTATAAATTTAAAGAAAGAATTATAAATCAAAAGGTGAACTTTGTAAGGTTTAAAGGGGTGAAAGTCTAGAAACGTTACAAATTGTGGGCAAATAGGCGCTTTTACAAGAATTCGAGAGAGGCAAACAAGTTGCAAAAGCGAAAATAGTGGAAAACTTTAAACCTATTAGACTATTATGAACAATTTTCTAAAACTCGATGGGAGAACAATTGCAACCAATTTGAACTTTCCCAATCATAGTTTCCAATTGTTTAAAACTTAATAGCGTGTGAATTTGGTATTTGACTGTTAGGGAGTGGGGAAATTTCATGCCCAAAGAACCAGGAAAATTTTAGATAAAATGACATGAAATGTCTGTAAATACTTGTCTGATGGGAGAAAACTAAAACTACCAAAATCAAGAAACTGAGACGTTGCACCTACCGTTGGAAATTTGGAGGTGGAGGATTTAATGAGTTTGGAATTTGGAGTTTCAAAGGGTTAAAATTCTAATTTTTTAATGAATTTGAAACCATCCTACTATTTAATTTTCTCCCATAAGACAAGTATTTGCAATAAAAAATGAATTTGATTGACGGAGGGGGGTTTGAAACCTGTCCCTACTAGTTAATTTTCCAAGTTTCAACCTAAAAAGTTAAGAATATTCGGAAGGGAAACTGTCAAGGACAAGTATTGAGCCCACAAAAAAAAACCTTTGAAATGTACGTAGCCGAATTGGTTCATGCAAAATTAAATCATGCATGCTTTGGGGGAAAAAAATAAGAAAAAGATCAATTTTGTGTTATAAATGAATCTATGTAGATTTCTTACATAGCGGAGAAGATTTTATAAATTTAAAGAAAGAATTATAAATAAAAATGCAAACTTTGTAAATTTTAAAGGGGGTGAAAATCAAGAAATTTTGGAAAATTGTGAGGACAGAGGGGCAAATAGGTGCTTTTTACAAGAATCCAAGGCGCAAAAGTGAAAATAGTTGAAAACTTTAAACCTATGATAACATTTTTCTAAAACTTAATGATGGGGGTACCAATTGCCAGTGATTTGAACTTTCTTAGTCTTTAGCGTATGAGTTTGGTATTAGACTATTAGGGATTGGGGAAAATTCATTGGCCAAAAACAAGGCATTCATACTGTGGTTATAATTATACCTGAGAAAAATTTGTGCCATGCGTATATACAAGAGGATTTGGATTTCTCATCATAGTTTTTTTTTTTTTTTTGGAGCCACCATAGAATGGTTTTTTTTTCTTCTTTTTATTGTTTCCTCTTTGTGGGTGTCAAAACACATGCTAATTATTTTTGAGTCAAATTTGTGGAAAAACCAAATAAATATCTCAATTTGTACTAAATTTCAGCAAATACTTGTCTTATGGGAGGAAATGGAAAGTACCAAACTCAAGAAACCAAGAAGCCGTTCCTACTATTGGAAATTTCGAAGTAGATGATCTAATTAATGAGCTTGGAATTTGAAGTTTTTTTACAGCGTTAAAATTCTACTAGTTAATTAATTTGAATGATACTGGGAAAGGGTCAATTTCATACCCCTCCCTCCTAATTAATTTTTTAGATTTTAACCTCAAAATTTAAGAGAATGCTTGGAAGGGAAGCTTTCAAGGACAAGTATTGGGCACCAAAAAGAAAAAAAGAAAAAAAAAAAAAAAGACTCTAGATTACCTTTGAAATGTACGTAGTCAAGTCTGCTAATGGAAATTTCAGGTCCATGCATGCATGCACGCATGCATACAGTGGAAATAGTCCATTACGCAGCCGTGATTTGATTGGCTGTCTTGGACGTCCACAGCGTCTCTCTTTTTTCTTTTTTTTTTTTTTAATTCATCATTTGCCAAGCACGTTTTAAATTTCGATCAAGATTTTGGTGCAGTTGTATAGTTATTATAAATTTTACACAATCTCATGTATACTATATTCTTTTGTACTGTGTCATATGCATGAATTTTATTCATGTACATCAATTCATTATACGAATACAATCACGTCTATAATTATGCATCAACTCTTAGAAAAAAATTGTATTGATTGTATCAAATACAATAACTGTACTGATTGTATCAAAATTCAATTTTACCTACCCAAATTCCGTATTTTTCGTGGTAAAAAAAAAATGCTAGGTAAGTTGCAACAAAAGGAAAGTTTCATATGTGTATTAAGCGCGTTTATTCGTTTTTATACATATTTGTATATGTTTAGTGGGAAAAAAAAACCATTTCTTTTCAAAGAAAAATAGATAGAGGGTGGAGTACAACTATGGGTCACCCATCAAGATTCAAATCTACATTGTTTTTCTAAGCAGGCATTCCATTTTGAAAGCAAGGAAGAAACATTTCTGCAATTAGAGATAAGGTTTCATTGGAAAACTTTGTTAATGTCTCCTGTATTTTCAACATTGTGCTATGCAACCCATATATATAAGCAGGCATTCCATTTTGAAAGCTCCTGCTAACTCAAAGTGTGAGAACTCTATGTTGATCTTCATCAGATCTGTAAACTAGGGCAACAGAATAGATTGTAATCAAACTAGGATTCGTCCTTCATCAATAAGAACTATTCAGTTTTCATTTTTAACAGGGTGTGTTCGATAGCGGGGACTCAACAAGACAATATCAGTAGTCAAAACCTCATCATCTAGGATGATGTCTGTCAGCTCTCGATGATAACATCTAAATTTCATGGCAAGGGATTTAATTTTTCTGAATATCTGAACTGACAATGCTTATATATAAAAAGTAAGCCTAATGTTCCAGGACTTCGATGTTGGATTGCACCATGGAATTTTGGAACTGATAAAGATTTCCCAAATGTAACATTTAGGGACAAAATTGCAGTTTACACTTTATATTGTCTGAGAAGAAAAAAAATACCTCAACCACCTCTCAGATGAAGTGACATAAGTTCACGTTATGCTCAGCCATAAACTTGCTGAAAGTTGAATTTATTATCCAATAGGTGTTGAAGTTAAAAAAAAAAATGGAGGAAGGGAGATCTGATGAATTCCAAGACACGAGAAATTGCATAAAATTTGATATTCTTAGTCAAATATGAACAATAAACAATTACCTTGCTCCATACATATGAAACATCGGCAAATATTTGCCTGACACAGGAAAAAAATTAAAAGTACCAAACTCAAGAAACTAAGGTATCATACCAAGACTTGGAGAAAATTGAGAGGAAGAGGATGTAATGAGTTTAGATTTTGGAGCTTCAAAATGTTGAAGTTCTAGTGACTAATTTGAATGGTGGGAGGAGGATTTGATACTCGTCCCTACTAGTTTAGGATGATCCATTGAACAGTCCCAGTGGTTAATTTTAACTTCTCTTTGATTCCTTAATTTCAACAAAAACAGCCACATTCAGATAGATGTATAGCCACAGTTTTCCGTGTTTTAACTTGACGAACTGAGAATTTGCCAAACTTATTTTTTTCTTTCTCATTTTTACCAATACAATCTTAAGAGTGTTGCTAATTCTGCTCGCTCACTTCTTTTGTTCCTTCCAAAGATTAACTTCCTACCAGGAAAAAAATTCATAGACAAAAGTTTTAAACGTAGATGTAGAGATGCTTTGCTTGCTTCATAAGAGTAGGTACTAGCTTATTTCAAGAGCCGATTTAGCATGGGGACCTACGTGCCATAAAATTAGTGTCATGTCCTATTTAATTCAATGAGTTGTATATTGCAAATATCAAACAATGATACACAACCAAGAAAATAAAAATAAAAACATAAAAGAAAGAGCAAAAAGGTCGACTAATAAAAATTTCTTATGCATACAGTTTTGATCTTCAACGTTTGGGCTTATGTTCTAAACTGATCCTTAGTGTTAATGTTTCAACCAAATCAAAATAATGCTCAAAATTTCTAATTTCATGCAAATTTTGGGCATTTTATGGAATTTAATAATTCTACTCCTCAAAATAAATTTACTGTTAGTCAATAGTTTTGCATTTTTTACCTCTATTATTCAAAGTTAAAATCATGATGGTTTTCTAAGTTTTAGAGATGTACTAGGAATTGAAGCTAAACTTCTTTTTTCTTTTTAATTCATGCCACTAGTTGCTCATGTCTTTCTTCTCTTTTGCATATATAGTCAGTCTCAACTTGCATAATCTGAACATATTATTTTAGACTATGAGTTTGGTCATTTTTTTCATCTATATTGATTATTTTACACTCATTTGAATATCACTTTAATATATGATCACATGTAAATTAAGTTGATAATCTAATAAAAATTTTCCTTTTTTTTCTGTTTGCATTTCAATAGATTTCAATTTAATATGTATTTTGTAGAATTATTTGGATTACTCAATACAATTATCAATATACATGAACATCAAAATAATTTAATATGATCACCTGCAGGAAATTTTAAAATTCCCATGTATATCTTTGATAACTTTGTATTTCTATTTATTTGCATTTTAGCTCTCCAATTTTTATCTAACATTTGGCAAAGAAATTGAAATTTTTAAAATGCATAGTTGAATTCATTCATATGATGTATATATGAATTTGAAGCGTGTGAGACCTACAGAACAGTGTATGAAGAAGCTATTATACAAGACTTATTTTGAAGAGTTGAAGGGTACCCAACTAATTAATACAATTTCTTGTTCCACACGTAATTTGTATAATGACGTCATTGGCATTAGCCGCCTTTGCTGCACTCTGCATTGATCCTTTGATGCTGTGTGAACTTACGTACACTCCTAATACCTAATTCAACCAATTTAATGCTACAATAATAATTACGTTCAAATGCTGTGTCTGGACCTCTATTAATTGCAGAAATTGTGAAATTCAAATGCACGATAGTTAGGTCGCAGCCAGGGGAGGTCCGGGGTGGCGGGGGAGGAGAAGAGGGATGAGGAAGAAGGGTAGGAGAGGAAGAGGGAGGAGGAAGGGGGTGGGGAGTGAGAAAGACGGACAAGAGAGGAAGAGGAAGAAGGAGGAATAAAGGGAAGGAGAGAGAGGGAGAGATCGAGAGGGTGGTGGTGATTATTGATTTTTTTTTTCATATTCAAAAAAATATCATAATCTTATTTAAAATTTTAAAAATACTCCAATAAACAACTACAATAAATTTTTTTTTTTTATATACATCGCTATTGTAAATTTTTTGAAAAACATGTTCAAAAGCAGTTCATTCAAACGGAGCCTGCGATACTCGCTACACATTCAAGAAAACTACTTAATTGGTACCACAAAATAGAATATTTTGCAACTCCACGAGATAAACAGTGACCTTAAGATGAATTCTAGAAGTAAATGCGTGTCTAAGAAGTAAGTCATGAAGAAGTCAGTAAACCCCAGCTTGCAACAGATGGTGAATAAAATTGTAAAATATAATACGTACACAATTAAAACCCCAAGGAAGTATCTCATAGCATTCAAGGAATCACATATGTTACAACACTAACACAATTAAACATCTAACAAAGATGCATCTTGTGTTGGATCCTTAATCCAACATTGGACTTATATGTGAATAATTATGTATTGCAAACTGTCAATTAAGGTTAAACCCAATTAAAGTGATCAAATATAGTTTGGGTTTAATGTATCTAATAGGATGTGGGCCCTTTTATGTGTAGAAACTTATGGGCTCCTATTTCAATGATGGGCTGAAATAGGGCTCCAAAGGTAACAGGAATGTTACCTATAAATAGGGTTATGGTCCCCAGGTCACAGGTATCGTTTTAGTTGTCGTATTTCCTAATACCACAAAATACCCCTTCCCTGATATCCCATCGTCAGGAAAGATACCAGAGAGAAACTAAAGGGCTCTCTCAAAGGATCGGTGAATACCTGTTGACTTGGAAGGCCACCCCAAATCTCTAGCGATTCAAGTATCAAGTTTATGAATATGGATTCAGGTACGCTTCCGCAATTTTTCTATTGATTATTTCTTAATAGTCGCCATATCGATTTTGGGTTTAATAGGTGATGGCTTTCACCAAAGGTTAATATAAATTACCGCTCTAACAAGTGGTATCAGAGCCCATATGGTTGATTATTAGGAAGTAATTTTGTTTTGGTAATTTATGGTTTTATTACTATTGGTTTTGTTTTCATGACTACTGGCTGCGGAACTGATGCTATAAAATACATGACTGTTGTGTGTTTAAATTTTCGATCGCCAGTCACTGTTTTCGCTATATATATGACTGATTTTGGTTGCTTCCGCCGCACTACATGAATTCAGAATTATGGTAAATTATGTTTCTGTTTGTACGGCGCCACTCTGACTCATATGCAATAAAAAAAAAAAAAATGAATTCGTGGGCTCCGCTTCCATGGTTGACAAGTCTTTATGTGGCTTTTATGTTCATGGGTGCTTACGTAAGTTGAATATGGCCTTCGGTCAAATCATTCCAACAATGCTTTTGCATACATGTGGCCTTAATTGTATGATTCAATTTAGAGGGTCCCACCGTAGTTCAGCTTTAGTTGTATGATTCAATTGTTTATTCATGCTATCAAAACTATTCGGCACCAGTGAAGTCTGATGCAAATTTTCCTGGCTCTAGTTGAGTAGTTCTTATTAGATGCCTGCAGCTAAATTAGTCACAGCTATATTTGATCATTGGCACGTGGTTCGGGATCACAATTGATTGTCTAGTAGTTTATTTATTTATTTATCCTCAAACAGAAAGCCAAAATATTTTCCCTTTTGCCGTGACTTTTCCATTATGCTTTTGAAGCTCAATTATTTACAATTGGGCTCTTTGACTTGTTTTCTTGGTTGAAAAATAATATTAAGAAAATTAGGGTTTCTCTAATTTTAGTGAACCCTAATGAAGTTAAATAGGACATTTAAGCCCTATAAAATCCATATGTGTGGCCCATTAAATATGTAGTTTTTTAAAGTACTTATGGATTTCAAGAAAATTTGTTGGGCTTGAATGTTAATTTTGGGTCAAATTATGGATATGGACCTTTGATCCAATAAGTCATGATTTAATTTGATTGATTTGACCACGTTTTGACCAAAGTTGACCAAAGTTGACTTTGATCAAAATTTTTGTTTAATTTGTATAATTTTAAATTTGAATATTGGTATGATTATATATATTTTAGAATAAATTAATTGAAATAATATGCCACCAAAGTGACCTCTATTATGGAAATTAATTTATTTTAAAATATAATTAGTTGGGCACTAGTAATTTTATGCAATATTGATCAGCCCAAAGGAAGGTCAATATTTAATGAAATTACATGTGCACTTGTGGTAATAAATACGTGATAATTATTTGGATTTTACATGTGATTTATAAATTGACCCAAAGGAAAATTTATTTTCGACATGTTATTATTATCAGTATTTATTACTGCACCAAGATATCACTCACTAGTTAATATTTTTGTCCAAAGACGAAATATTAATGGGATATCGGTATCTTGAGATGGGACTACCATTATTTAAATTTATTATTGTTTTGATTTATGTGAGCTTGTTTTAATTATGTTATGTTTTCTGTTCAGTTGCGAATGATCTTACAAATATTACTTCCAACATCAATAATATTCCTATGCTGAATGGCACAAACTTCAAGTCCTGGAAAGAAAATCTCTTGATAGTACTTGGAGTAATGGATCTCGACCTTGCGTTAAGGAATGATTCAACCCCACCTCTTACAGATCAGAGTACCTCTGATGAAAAGAGAAATAATGAGAGGTGGGAGAGATCAAATCGCTTGTGTCTGATGATCATTAAAAAGGCCGTTCCAGAAGCATTCAGGGGAACAATGTCAGAAACGACTGTAATCGCTAAAGAGTTCCTTCAGGACATTGAAAAAAGGTTTGTCAAGAACGAAAAGGCTGAAGTTAGTACGCTTTTGACACGCCTTGTTTCAATGAAATATAGTGGTAAAGGCAATATCAGAGAGTACATCATGGAAATGTCTCATCTTGCTTCAAAATTAAATGCACTTAAGTTGAAACTCTCTGAAGAGTTACTAGTGCATTTGATTCTAATATCTCTTCCTACACAGTTTAGCCAGTTTAAGGTGAGTTACAACTGTCAAAAGGAGACTTGGTCTCTAAATGAACTCATCTCACACTGTGTAGAGGAAGAGGAAAGGTTGAAGCAAGAGCAGACAGAAAGTGCTCATCTGGTGTCAACCACTAATAATAAAAGTAAGGGACTTAAAAGAAAGAAGGAAAAAGGAGCTGCAGGTACAGCGCCACAAAAGAAACAACAAAAGAAATCAAATGATCAGGGAAAAAATAGTTGTTTCTTCTGTGGGGCTGAAGGGCATCAAAAGAAGCATTGCACCAACTATCACGCTTGGCGTGCTAAGAAAGGTATGCTTCTTAATTTGGTTTGTTCTGAGGTTAATTTAACTTCGGTACCTAGACACACATGGTGGTTAGATTCCGGTGCAACAACTCACATCAGTGTGTCTATGCAGGGTTGCCTGAATTGCCGAAAGCCTAATGATAGTGAAAGATATATCTACGTGGGCGATGGCAAAACAGTTCAAGTTGAGGCAATTGGAGTTTTTAGATTATTGTTAAAGACCGGACTTTATTTGGATCTCAATGAGACATTTGTTGTACCGTCTTTTAGACGGAATTTAATTTCTATTTCTGCTTTGGACAAATTTGGTTATTTTTGTTCATTTGGAAATGAAAAATTTGAATTGTTTCATGATTCAAAATTGGTTGGTTCTGGTTCTTTAATGCACTACGATAATCTATATTTAATTGACACAATTACCTCATTTAATGAATCTCTGCATTTGAGTACTAGAGGAGTTAAAAGAAAATTAGCCAATGAGAATTCAGCTGCATTATGGCACAAGAGATTGGGACATATCTCCAAACGGAGAATGGAAAGGCTTGTGTCAAATGAAATTCTCGGCCCCTTGAATTTTACAGATTTTGATGATTGCATTAACTGTATAAAAGGGAAACAAACCAATCAAAGGAGATTTGAAGCTAATAGGTCCTCAGACGTCTTAGAACTTATACATACAGATATTTGTGGACCATTTCCTACATCTGCATGGAATGGTCAACAATATTTTATAACGTTCATAGATGATTTTTCAAGATATGGCTACATATATCTCATTTCTGAAAAGTCACAGTCACTGGACGTGTTCAAAAATTTTAAAGCTGAAGTTGAGAATCAACTCAACAAAAGACTTAAAAGCGTCAGATCTGACCGTGGTGGTGAGTACTATGGTAGATATGACGGTTCAGGTGAACAACATCCAGGACCATTTGCTAAATACCTAGAGGAATGCGGTATCGTTCCACAGTACACTATGCCGGGTTCACCCACTATGAATGGTGTAGCTGAAAGACGAAATAGAACGCTTAAGAATATGGTAAGTAGTATGATATGTCATTCTACCTTACCAGAGTCACTCTGGGGTGAAGCACTTAAGACTGCAGCATATATCCTTAATAGAGTTCCAACTAAAGCAACTATCAAAACCCCTTATGAGCTTTGGACAGGAAAAAAGCCCAGTTTAAAGCATATGCATGTTTGGGGGTGTCCAGCTGAGGCAAGGCCTTACAGGCCTAATGAAAAGAAACTGGACTCAAGAACGATTAGTTGTTATTTTGTTGGATACTCTGAAAGATCCAGAGGTTACAAGTTTTATGATCCCACAGCCAAATCAATTTTTTGAGACAGGAAATGCTCGGTTCTTTGAGGATGTCGAGTTTGGAGGAGAAAATACAGTAAGGGACATTGTCTTTAAAGAGGAATACATTAATATTCCCACAGATGTCATTGATCTTATTTTGGACCCTATTCCTGAACAAGATCATGACATAACAAATCAAGACAATGTCGAAGAACAAACTGTTATAGAAGAACAAACTCTTCCTCTCCAAGAACCAGTGCCATTAAGAAGATCCACTAGAGAAAGGAGAAGTGCAGTGCCAGATGATTACATTATTTTTCTCCAAGAACATGAGGATGACATTGGATTGATGGAAGATGATCCAATCAACTTCCGTCAAGCCATAGAAAGTTTAAATTCTCAAAAGTGGATCGATGCCATGAATGAGGAGATTAAATCCATGAAGGACAATGATGTTTGGGATCTTGTCCCATTGCCAGAAGGTGCGAAACCCATTGGTTGTAAATGGATATTTAAAATTAAAAGGGATTCGAAAGGCAATGTGGAAAGATTCAAAGCTCGCCTTGTCGCTAAGGGATTTACACAAAAAGAAGGTATCGACTATAAAGAAACCTTCTCTCCAGTCTCTTCAAAGGATTCTTTTAGAATTATCATGGCATTAGTGGCACATTTCGATCTTGAGTTACATCAGATGAATGTAAAGACAGCGTTTCTCAATGGTAACATTGATGAGACAATTTATATGGTGCAACCAGAAAACTTTGTATCAGGAGATCCAAAGAATATGGTTTGCAAACTTAAAAAATCCATCTATGGGCTCAAACAAGCGTCTCGACAATGGTATTTCAAATTTCATCAGGTGATCATCTCATTTGGTTTCGAGATGAATTTAGTGGATGATTGTATATACCATAAGTTCTGTGGGAGCAAATATATTTTTCTGGTATTGTATGTTGATGATATTTTGCTTGCCAGCAACGATATTGGTCTATTGCATGAAACCAAGAAATTTCTAACTAAGAATTTTGAGATGAAAGATCTTGGTGATGCATCTTTTGTGTTAGGCATACAGATACACCGTGATCGCTCTCGGGGTATTTTAGGACTATCACAAAAGGGCTATATCGAAAAGGTTCTCAAAAGGTATGGCATGCAAAGTTGTAAACCAGGTGACACTCCTGTGGCTAAAGGAGACAAATTTAGTCTTGAGCAGTGTCCCAAGAATGCTTTTGAGGAAAGAGAGATGCAAAAGATTCCTTATGCCTCAGCAGTAGGGAGTCTAATGTATGCTCAAGTATGTACGCGTCCGGATATTGCGTACATTACTGGGATGTTGGGTAGATATTTGAGTAATCCTGGATTAGATCATTGGAAAGCAACCAAACGGGTCTTACGATATCTACAGAAAACAAAGGACTACATGCTCACGTATCGGAAGTCAGATGAGTTAGAGATCATTGGGTATACTGATTCCGATTATGCTGGATGCAAAGATACTATGAAGTCAACGTCAGGCTATGTCTACTTGTTGGCTGGAGGTGCCATATCTTGGAAGAGTGCTAAACAGTCCCTCATAGCATCTTCCACTATGGCTGCAGAATTTATAGCTTGTTATGAGGCATCCAACCAGGGAATTTGGCTGCGAAATTTCGTCACAGGGTTACGTGTAGTGGATGGCATTGAAAGACCACTCAAATTATTCTGTGACAATAAGTCAGCAGTCTTATATTCCAATAACAATAGGAGCTCGACCAAATCTAAACATATAGATATCAAGTTCCTGACTGTTAAAGAAAGAGTGCAGAATGGACAGTTATCAATAGAGCACATCGGGACAAACTCCATGGTTGCGGATCCGCTTACTAAGGGATTGCCACCCAAAATGTTTCATGAGCATACTGCTCATATGGGTGTCGTGTTAAATGATGTATAATTTTTGTGGGAGTTTGTTATTTTAAATGCTCTTATGATATTTTTCAGTTATTAAGGATTTAAGGATATTTTATGCATAAATAAAGTTTGGATTTATTTGCACTCTAATTTTGGTATGGTTTGATCTCATAAAATTTAAGGTGGACCAGTTGGAAATAGGCATGTTTTGGTCACATTACATGAAATTTTCATGCTACACATCCACATCATAATTCATGTCATTCAATTGCATTGATATATGTGACCATTGATGGGTCGAGTTACGAAATTGTAACAAAGGCCGCTTTGATCCTATATTGGTGTAATTGATGGACCGAATTGGTTGCAGATACATTGTGATAATGACAGTAAAGTTGAGCTCATACGGTTAATTGCAAAATATAATTATAAGGTTACACATATAGTCCAAGTGGGAGATTGTTGGATCCTTAATCCAACATTGGACTTATATGTGAATAATTATGTATTGCAAACTGTCAATTAAGGTTAAACCCAATTAAAGTGATCAAATATAGGTTGGGTTTAATGTATCTAATAGGATGTGGGCCCTTTTATGTGTAGAAACTTATGGGCTCCTATTTCAATGATGGGCTGAAATAGGGCTCCAAAGGTAACAGGAATGTTACCTATAAATAGGGTTATGGTCCCCAGGTCACAGGTATCGTTTTAGTTGTCGTATTTCCTAATACCACAAAATACCCCTTCCCTGATATCCCATCGTCAGGAAAGATACCAGAGAGAAACTAAAGGCCTCTCTCAAAGGATCGGTGAATACCTGTTGACTTGGAAGGCCACCCCAAATCTCTAGCGATTCAAGTATCAAGTTTATGAATATGGATTCAGGTACGCTTCCGCAATTTTTCTATTGATTATTTCTTAATAGTCGCCATATCGATTTTGGGTTTAATAGGTGATGGCTTTCACCAAAGGTTAATATAAATTACCGCTCTAACATCTTGCCCATATTTCTATATGTTTACTAAGACACATCAACTATAATAAGTATACAAAAGAAAACACTTATGACCCAAGCTACTGTAGTTGTACTCGTATATATGTACTAATTTCTGATAGATGACTATATGATATACTAATCCTTCAAGCATTTCTCCATTTCTATGAGGATGAGAAAGGAGGGACGCTCTGCTCATATCTGAAAAAGTTACTTGGATCAACCTCCTGCTTCACATGGGCCAACCTGTAGAAATTGTTCTTAAAATACTTCATACCCCAGATACTAGCTTGTGCAAAACTTGTGTTGCCTTCCCTGTTGGCTCCCAAGTCCAAGTCTCTATAATTCAGGTATGCAGCTCTGGGAGATTTAGTAACAAATGGAGTCACGTATTTGTAAACCCTTCTGACCCAATCTATGTACCTTTGAGAATTTGCATTGTTCTCTTCAGTCCAGGAAGAGATATGCTGAATCTGGTATATGTTTCCAGCTCTGTGTGGATACGGAGTTTCAGAGTCTGAAATCTCAAACATCCTTCCACCAGATGGTGAAAGGATAAGCATACCTGCCTCTGCTCCTTCTTCGAAGAGTCTTTTCCACAATCCTTCCAATGCAACTTCAGAGATGGGCTCGACTACGTAGTCTGATTTGTTTTTGTAATAATTTTTGGGATATGGGGTACTAAGTACCAAATCATTCACCGTTGATCCAGTTGGAAGACCAGAGAAATAAAGAGCAGACTCAATCCAGCTCAACTCCGTGCAGTCTTCTCTGCGTAATCCTAGCTCAGGGAAGCTTTCTTGCATCAGTGGGAGAAGTTTGGCAACTGTTCCGAGGTACAAAGATTGAAATCCAACTTGAACTGTTAAGTTTCCACCCTGACCGCTCCTTGCCTGTGTTATCAAGAGTCTGATGAATAAGTCTCGATCAAGCTGGTATCCAATTTGTTGCCATCGGTGGACAAGCTTGGTTGCATTCTGTTCTAAATTTCTGTTGACTGTAAAAACAGTAACTATTGATGGAACGGATACCAATTGGAGTCTGTACTCTAGAATTACTCCAAAACTGGCTCCTCCTCCACCTCTAATAGCCCAGAAAAGATCCTCTCCCATTGATTTTCTATCAAGAATTGCTCCATCCGCATTCACAATTTTAGCATCAATGACATTGTCAGCAGCTAGGCCATATTTTCGCGTCAATGTGCCTTCTCCTCCCCCACTAATGTGTCCACCAGCTCCTACGGTAGGACACGTCCCTGCAGGAAAGCCAAGATTGGGGCTCTTCTCAGCAATCGCGTGATAGAGTTCGCCAAGACGTACTCCAACTCCAATCCAGGCCGTTTTACTCTCGGTGTCGATCGATATTCCACTCAGGTTCCTCATATCAACAATAACAAATGGCTGGTGATAATAGGAAATAGAAGAAAGGCCCTCATAATCATGACCTCCGGATCTAACTCTGATCTGAAAGCCATTGGATTTCGCACAAATAACAGCTGACTGAACGTGAAAATCATTCAGTGGCGTTACAATGACTAAGGGCTTTCTTTCCATGGGAGATATAAATCTTATGTTCTGTATGGAAGATTGCAGAACAGAATTATAGGAGGAGTTTGTTGGTGTATAAATGACTTGGGAGATTGAGTCATTGTTCCGAGAATGAAGACACTGAAGAAATCTGTCATGAATTTGAGCCCTAGTGCTCCATGGCATTGAGAAAATAAGCACTAATGAACAAAGAAATATGCATGAAATTTTGGTGCTCGGAGTAGTCTCCATTCTTGGCAAGGTTCTTATGGTTTAACTTCAAGAATTGATGCACTACAATATTCTAAGTGCATGGCTATTTATACATTACAATTTGACGATAGCAATCTATTAGGCAAGTTGAAGGATGAGATCAATTGACTTTTCATACCTAAATTCAATTTGGACTAGCGAACAAGTCAGGATCCAGCTGGTAATTTAGGGGGACAATTGTCAATTATAGACTTGTTGATGGTCTTATAGACTTGTCTTCGTCATTGTATACCCCTTATGTTTAAATTATGGGTTAAATACAGAATATCCCTTTGACCTTCTGTGATGCCGGTAACCATCTTTTGTTAATTTTTTATTTTCCTTTTATTTTATTATTCTCCTTTTTCCTCCGCTACCACACAACTACCATTGCTACACCACCACCTCTCTCTCTCTCTCCTTTTCCCTTTCTCTTTCTCTCCCCCCTCCCTCCTCCTGTCCCCCTCTTCGCACCTCTCCTGTCCTACCTTTTTTGCTCCTCCTCCTTTCATACTAATTTGTCACAATCTCTAGGATCTGAACAAAGAGCATGTAACTGAGCAGTTCATACAATTGTCGTCACGCTATCTTTTGTAGTATTTGGTATAATCCGTCCTATTGTTTAAGTTCTAAAGGCTCCATTTTGATTGATGTATGACTTGAAGTCATGAATAAGTATTGATTATTTGGCAATTTTGTAGTTAGTATAGAGCAATATGTGTGACAATGGAGAAATGAGTTGTTAATGGAGAAATAATTTCATCAAAAAGAAGGGAAGAGAGGGGGAAGGATGGAAAAGGTGGGAGAGGAGAGTGGGAAAGAGGAGGAGTGGAGGGGGAGGAAAAATAGTGATTTTTAAAAATTTTAAAAGTGTTTCAAAAGTTTTAAAATTGATAAAAACACCTATAATAGTTAAATCAATGGAATTTGAGTATCAAAAATAAAAGGAAAAAGTGAAAAGAAAAGAAAATTATTAAAAAAAAAAATACATAGGTTACAGGTGAAATTCCATATCAGTTTAAAACATGAGAAGATTATGTGGATATTTTGATGGGTTTTGACTTTGAAATTTCACAACATGAATATTCTACTAAGTAATTTGAATGGTACTGGGAGAAGAATTTCAAACCCGTCCCTACTAATTAATTTTCGAGATTTTAGCTTAAATAATTAAGAGAGTATTTGGAAGGGAAACTTTCAAGGATAAGTCTTCCCCCCCCCCCCCCCCCCCCCCCCGCTCCGCGGGGCGGCGTAAAAACAAAGACTCTAGAATACCTTTGTAATGTACGCGGCTAGGTTGGTCCAGGCCGCCGGGAGTTTGTCTTAGATCAGCGGCCGCCGTGGTTGGGTACGTGCACGCAAGCAGTGGAAAAGTTCCACTTCACGGCTGTCATTGATTGACTGCCGGCGATGTCAACAGCATCTCTTTTCTTTATTCATCATTTGTCAAGCCTTTTTTCTGCTGTATATTATGTTTTATTATACGTATGAATTTTGTTCATGTACATCAATTCAATATATAAATACTTTTGAATTAAATATTTTAATCTTATTAATTGTAATAAAATCCAACCATACCCGTCCAAATCCCATAGTTTTCATAATAGAAAATGCTATTGGTAAGTTGTAACAGAAGGAAAATTTCATGTGTACGTATTGAGCCCGTTTTTTGGTTTTTATGTATGTTTGCCTAAATACGCCCGAAATCTTTGGGTATTTAGATTTAAGGTTTCATTGTAAAACTTTGTTAATGTCTCCTGCATTTTCAACATTATGGCATTCCATGGACCAAAACAAAGAAAACCAGAGGAAGAAAAAGGTGATACCATTGAACTGGTGATACCATTGCACTACTACCAACTTTGTTGTAAGCTGTACAAGAAAAACTACAAAGGAAAAAATGTCAATCCCCTAAGAAGTTTAAAAGAGACACAAGCCAAGTCGTAGCTTTCAGCTGTCATCTTCTCCTCTCCCATTTTCTCTCCACTCTCCAAAGTCTCTAGTTTCTTTTTTCCAATCTCACCTCTATCTTCCCCTCCTTTAATCACAAGGATTTTCATGGCCTACAAATTCATTCACAAACTCTATCTTTCTAATCAATCTCTACCTTCTTTTGTTTTTTTTTTTTTCACTTCACTTTTGTCTCTTGAAGTTTTTTACTCTTTCTTTCTATATATGAAGTTTTTTTTTTCTGGTTTGAACTTTTTTTTTGTTTGTTTTTTATCTGATGCATTTTTCCTTTTTTTTTTTTTACATATAATGCATTTTTTTTGGCCTTTTTTTTTTAAAGATTTTCTTTGAATTGTGATGATTTAGTTTGAAGTTTCCTTCACTTGGTGGCTAGAAGAGATTACACTGGTGGCTTTTCACAAGGTTACTTTATTTTTAAGTTTTCCCACTTGATGGCTGGATGAAATTACAGTGATGAACGTTCACAAGATTACTTTATTTATTTGATTTTTTCATGTTCTGGAGAAATTTTTTTTTATTTTTGGGAAAAGATTGCTTAAAATTAATGTGTCCAAAATTGTTAAATTTATTTGTTAACTTTGGGTGATGATGATGAAGTGAAAGAAATTAGAAATTTGAGATCATCTTCACCGCAAGAGTTCAATTACTGGCCCGAGTTTAAAAACATTGATGTAAGTTCACGTTATGCTTAGCCAAAAACTTGTTGAAAGCAATTCCACAAACTTATTTATAACTTACTTCTTATCCACATTTGCTTCTGGAATTCATCATAAGGTCATTGTTTATCTTGTGAAATTGCAAAATATTATATTTTTGTGGTACTGAATACTTTTCTTGGTATACGCAACCAGTACCGTAATCGATTTCAAAACCTCAAGCACCTCTTAGATTTATATATACATTAGGTTGTGCACATATATGCAAAACTTAGGTTCCGTTTGATAAAACTAAATCTGAATTCTGAAGTCTGAAATCTGAAATCTGAATACTGAAACAATTAATTTGCTGAATTTTAAGCACTGAAAAGAAATATATAAATGTCTGAATTTTAATGATAAACCTATTTATATTGTTTGATAAACATTTATAACTGAATATTTAATAAGTTAAATTTGACAAATTTACCCTTATATCTTTTCAGATTCAGCACTTTTTTATGTTATCAAACAAACCCTTAGTGCTTCCTGCACACCTGCAGTTCTCTTAAGTTTACCCTGATTAAATCAAAGGGGTATGTAGTTTGCACCCCTATTGATCTTAAAGTAGATTTCTTTCCTTCTAACCTCTTTATAAAAGAAAATAAATAAAAAGATACAAAATGTCCTAATTTGCGTTTGAATTTGACCATAATTTTTTGAACACTTTCTTTGCTACTATTCATGGATTCTTGCGGCCATAAATTGTCTGTAACTCCTTCCGGAATTACAGTCTGTGATGCATGTATTTTCCTAGACTATTAGAGAGTGGGGAAACTTCATGGCCAAAGAACGAGGAAAAAAAAATGTTAGATACACGAATGGTCTGGGAGAGGGTCGATTTCAAACCCGTCCCTATTAATTAATTTTCCTGATTTAAACCTAAAAAGTTAAGAGAGTATTTGGAAGGGAAGCTTTCAAGGACAAGTATTGGGCCCAGGGAAAGAAAAAAAAAACAAAGACTGTAGAATATTGAAACAAAAAAAAACAAAGGGAAGCTTTCAAGGACAAGTACTGAAAGGGCTCGGGGCACAAACGTACGTAGCCAAGTTGTTCAGGCCAATCGAACAGCGGGAGTTTTTTTTTTTTTTTTTTTGAATCAATTTTTATCATATATACGTACTTTTACTCCAATTCTAACCTCTTCTAGGAGGATAACCCAACGGAATTATTGAAACTGATGAAAACTGAGTCACAATCGGACATACGGGTGCTGATGGAAATTTCAGGTTTAACTCTTCTTGCAACCGTTCCTGAAGGTTTTGTGCATTTTGCACACGACGTAACTCTGTTTGTACATAGTGTAACTTACTTTCAGTAACGTGTAATTTTAAAACAAAATTTTATGAATTTCACACCTTTTAAAAATGAGGTATAAAATGATATTTGGATCGTATAATTTTTTTTGATCAAATCTTAACCGTAAACTGCTCAGAAACTGTCCGCATGAAAACCGTGCCTGCCCCGTATCCTCTCTTTCTTAGGTCACTGGGTTTATGCATGCATGCATGCACGCATACAGTGGAAAAGTCCACCAGGCGGCCGTGATTTGATTGTCTGCTTTGGACGTCCACTCCACAACGTCTCTTTTCTTTATTCATCATTTGTCAAGTATTTTTTAAATTTGGATCAGGTATGGATAAGATTTTGCTGCGGTTGTATAATTATTATAAACTAGTTTTTTCAGCCTCACGCGATGCGTGAGGATGCCCTGGGTCTATGTTAATCAATATCAAATGAAGGCAAGTAGATTAATGTAAAATGTTTAAATATTAATACATGATAATTGTTAAATAAATGTGGAGAGTTTGACTTTATGTAAATTGAATATTGCTGTTACTCATTTACTCATTTGATTTGTAATTTTCTCTTAGATAGTCAGTCAATACCTTAAAATCTTTGCGAATTCTTGATACTATAAAAATGATGCATTCATTTGAAATGTACAATTACATACAAATATCATAAATATGGTGACGCTGATCACTTTTAAAATTATGCACACACTATTTGTATATAGTCAAGAATGAAATAAGTTTAAACAAGTAAAACCCTTCTTGAAACTTATTGTGAATAAACACAATGGTGATATCAATAATTGAAAAGAACAATCATCACATTTCTACGCAATAAAAAATGTCAAGAAATTAAGAATTATTCATGATGTAGTAAAACAAATATGCTTCTAGTAATTGTAGTAAAAAATATCATATTGACAGGTGTAGTTTCTTGTAGTAATCTTTCCAATAAAACGCGTCTTTCCAAACTTCTTGCACTCATTGCAACAATTTTTGGGGGTAGTACGTAGATCATCATCATCATCATTTTTCTTCTTTGCATCTTTTTTTTTGTGCAGAGACCATTAATCAATGACGATGAACTTTTCCTTCTTTTCTTTTGTCAAGCATTCTTTGAAGTAGAACAAATTATAGTAATATTGAGACATGCAACATGTAGTATATTTTACCTTATAACCTTAATAGCTAATTGGACCTTAACTACCATTTGAATCCCGTGAGGATGCCTGGATTTCCGCTTGAATTTGCTACGAAATATGTAGGGTCCATTTGGATTAGCTGTTTTTGGGGTTGTTTTTCAAAAACAATACTGTAGCATTTCATTTTTGAAATACAAGTCCGTTTGGATTAGTTGTTTTTGGGTTTGTTTTTCAAAAATTATATGAAAATTTTTTACTGTAAATGTTTTTTGGATTATTTTTAGAGGTATTTTTAAAACATATTTTTGAGTATTTTATAATTTATAATTTATATATTTTTATATTTACATACATTTATGCATTTATAATATATTTATAAATATTCATAAATAAATGTATTTATATATTTATATAAAAATATATCAATATATTATAAATGTATTACATTATACATAATACATAATATAAATATATTTATAAATGTATAAATGTATATTATTATAAATGTATAAATTATAAATGAATATTATATAAATGTAAAAATTATATATTTTATATTTTTATATAAATATATATTTATGCATTTATAATACATTTATAAATATTTATAAATAAATATTTTTATAAATATTTATAAATAAATATATTTATAAATATTTATAAATATATTATAAATATTTATAAATAAATATATTTATATAGATACTCCTCCTATGTGTTTCAAGTATTGACGAGACATTGTGGTTGCTAGAAGGAGAGTACATAATATTGTATATTTCAATTTGTAATATTTATTGTATATTTCATTATATAAATATTTATATAATATATAAATATATAATATAAAATTTTGCAATTTGTATAATATACATAATATTGTATATATATAATATAATATACATAATATACATTTATACATTATTACATATTATGTATATTATATATCATACATAACATTATTATACATTATTATACACAATAATGTACATAATCATGAAAGTACATTAATAATGTATATATTATAATATAATGTACATAATATATTATGTATAAATATTTATACATTTATGTATACAATATTACATATTATGTATATTATATTATGCATATTATATTATATTATGTATAATATTAATGTATATAAATATTTATATAATATATAATATATATAACATATAAATATATAATATTCAATTTGTATATTTCAATTTATATTAATATAATATATATAATATAAATAATTAAATATACATATTAAATTTGTATATTTGGTGTTGTTTTTGATATAATGTTTGGATATGGGTGTTTTTGGAATTGGTTTTGAAATACACATTAACTGTAGCATTTGGAATGTGAAAAACAGTTTTTCAAAAATAGCTGCAAAAACAAGGAATCCAAACGAACCCAGTATTTGATTGGACTTGTTGCCAATTTCTGATACATTTGTGGGAATGCATTAGTAGGAGAATTACTTAGGAAGTACTAAACAATAGCTAGGAACAACCTGGAGAAATATATCATACTCAGATTCACTGCAATGTATTATCCCTATTTTCGCAAATGCAAAGCAATAGTATCCCTGCATCTACAGCCAAGCCATTGATCAACAATTGGACGTGTTTTTCAAAGGTCAATGGTTTACAAATATTTGGTGCAATATATAAACCACTAATCAACAATTACAAAGATGTCAATGAAAGCTTTTGTTTTGGAATTGCATATGCAATACTTCTCTAACCTTTATAAGTCAACAAATTAACAGATACAGACCCAGTTAAGGGGCGCTGTTAATGCCATAGTCCATTTTTCAATTTCACAGCCATTTTTATACAAAATGTCAAAAATACCCTTCTCAATTCCAAATGAAATTTGGACTTAGATTGGGTAGTTTTGTAATTGTACATAAACTGGTCGTGGAAACAAAATATAAGCTGTGGCATTATCATTTGTTCCAGTGACCTACTGTATTTGTTATAATAATAGAGATAATCTAGCAAGGAGCAAATTACAAACAGTCAAATTTTGGTTCAATTTAAGCATGTACATGGATGCCAAATCTATATGAATTTTAACGCAAATCTATATACCATTTTAGTTTTACGTTTTAGTTGAAGTCGTTTTGGGTTGTTTAGTAACGAAGTGCCATATTAGCAGTTAGTTAGTTAGCAGTAATCAAGAGGTTAGCAAAGAATTTGCCAGTTAATTATATTGAGTAGAGAAATTTCATTATGTTTAAAGCCTTGAGAATGATTTTTTAAAAAAAATTTTTCCAGTAGAAAATGGATGTGACTTAAGTAGTGAAGAGGAAGCAGATTATGAGTTCTCCCCGGAACTGGAAGATCATTACCAGCGGATATGCTTTTTTTTTTTCCCACAGTGGTCGAAAGCAGTTGAAGCGCAGGAAAACAGAAACAATCAGTCTTCAAAAAACTTTTGTGTAATAAAGCTTGCACTTCTTGTGCCCACGCGGACAGCATTGAAGTTCCAAAGCCATGCAGACAGCAGCAAAGCCACGCAGCATCAAAGTTCCAAAGCCATGCAGACAGCTGCAAAGCCACGCGGACAGCATCAGCACAAACCCACCGCCCACGACAAAAGACCAAACCGCCCCTCAAGCTCACACAAATCACGGTATAACCTGCCCATTTTCACTGTAGCAAACCAAACTCGCACCTTTAGTATAGTAAAGATTTTACATGATCCGGTTTATACACTATATTTTGTTGTACAAGTGAATTTCGTTAATGTAGATCAATTCAACATACGAATATAATAATTACGTTTATAAGCGTACGTCAACTTTCGAATAAGTATGATAGCCATATCAATTGTACCAAAATCTAACTGTCCCTGTCTGAATCTCGTAGTTTCTTGGTAGAAAATGGTCTTGGTAAGTTGTAATAAAAAAAAGAAGAGTTTCATTTGTATTGAGCATGTTTATTGGTTTCTATACATACTAGTAAATGCAAAGCACGTGAATATAATATAATATTTTTGTAACAATTAAAATTTGTTGTGAATTTTGATTATCTATCTCATCATATAATTTATGTATGTTTTTCAATTTCTTTAACCAATTTTAGCTGTAAACATTATTCAAATTTGAACTTTTTTGACCTAATGATATTAGAGCTTTTTTTTTTTTAACTTTTATGGTAGAAGCAAATTATCTAATATGTAAGTCCTACTAAAATTTTAAAAGGGGCATTAGAATGCAACATGAATTGATGAGATAGATCTTTATCATTCCTATTATTACACTATGCATCTACTTCCCCACCCCCTCTCCTCTCCTCCTTAAATGCCTTCGCAAGCTCATTTATCAGTTGGGGCCCCTGCGATGCCTTTTCCTAATTGAAAGTAAAATCTAAGACAGACTTTCTAGTAAAATTATCATATTTTAACAACTGAAAAACTAAGATTTGGTTAAATTATTAAATACTTCATGAATAGTGTTTACAATATAAATACTTATGATTACTAATTGTTTAATTGTAAAATTACAGTCGGTTGATTATTTAAGAATAAAGTACATGAATGGTATTCCTTTTTCTTTAGACTTAAGTTTTCTACAATTTTCATTTTGTATAAAACCTAATTCTTTGTGGGGTAGATGATTATTATTTTGTTATGTTATATGAGTTGAATTAGTTAGCTTTTTGATGAAGTTTTTTACTATGAAGTGAGCTGCACTATTTTTTTTTATTTTTTTTGCACCATTTTTTGAATTGTTTACGTATATGCTTTTTGTATATGAACTCTTTGTAATTATTTAATTCACGAGGTATTTCTAATCCATCATATTTAATTATTTCTATGTGAATGTTCATTGTTATCAATTGAAATTTCATTGACAGAGGTGGTTGGGGAATCTCTATTTCATTTATCTTCTATTTTCTTTTTTATAATTTTGTTTGAAGACAACGCAACATAAAGCACAAACAACAACTACTCCTTTATTCCACTAATTTGGTATATTCAATATGGATACATTTAAATTTGTCTTAGATGAGAAAGCTCTAATTGTGATATCAAAATTAGTTAGTTGATTATAGGTGAAATATAAGAAAATTTTTTGTTGTTTGCCTGGATTTGGGTGACATGGACTGTCATTTCAATTAAAACTAAATTATTTGAATGTTTGTTAGTTACATAAACTTTTAAGTGCTCCATTTTATGTCTTGTTAGTTGTTCAGCTCTTCAATTTTTATATAAATTTGAATAAGGTAAAGTGAAGTATAATATTCATCGAATTTGGACTATTTGCATTTCATCTGAGTGTTTTTATTGTTAATAGAGAACATAAATGATTCATAATACTCAATCATTTTAGATTGGTTATTTAGTTGTAAGTTAAAATTCATTTGATTGAAATAGTTGGCTTTTCTATTTCACTTTTGTTCCTTTTTTTATTTCTTCATATTGGTAAAAAACACGTAATTGTGAAATTGGCCAGTGATATTTGTATGAAGATATACAAATGAATAAGAGTTCTTTTCTCCTTGTATGTTTCTCTTGTTTTCCAAGAGTATCTATTTTTTGACATTGATTTTTTTACAATCTCT
The DNA here is from genome assembly GCF_003713205.1 of Coffea eugenioides. NCBI lineage: Eukaryota > Viridiplantae > Streptophyta > Magnoliopsida > Gentianales > Rubiaceae > Coffea > Coffea eugenioides. The sequence continues at coordinate 37,686,615 of NC_040037.1, forward strand.
AATTATGGCTAATGAGAAATTTTTCATGCTCTAATTAAAGAAATTTTGATATTTACAATAATTGGAGATGGAGTTCAAAGTAGGTAAATAGTTTTAAATGGGCAATTTTTAATCATAATTATCGACATTATTGAGATGTAACGAATTGGAGTGTTTTATTTCTTTTAGTTAGTGTCACATTGAAATGTAATAATTCTAATTAAAAGACATGAGGATAATTTAGAGATAACAAATACTAAGATAAAAAAGTATTTACACTCCTAATGCCAAGACTCATCATACTTTTAATATGGTAACACTAATGACAATGATAATGATTTGTATATGTGACGTGCGCAGGGTATACATATACAATTAGCTCATTTACAATCAAGTTTTATATTTATAAAATCCTAAATACCCCACATGCGATTTTCTGCAAGTATACAAGTCGTTTATTGAGCATAGGGGTATTAGGTGTTGATCCCACAGGGAAGAGTGATAATTACCGGTGATTTTCGAACTCCTTTATTATTTAGACTATAAACATGAAGTAAAAGTAATAAAATTAATACTAGAAATCTCCTAGAGGTATGGAATTTCTTACTACTCTTGCAAATGACATTATCGATTACTTGTATGTTATTATCTTGGCTAGTTATGGCGTAATTTTCAAATATATGTAAAATCTACTATCGTAGTGAATCAACTATACTTGTAGTTAAACCATACCTACTCTCGTGGTTATGAAGTTAACTACAAGTTTATTTCTTGTATGAAATTACATGAAACAAGTCACTAAAGCCACAAAGGTACTCATCTACTCTCGTGCTCTCGTGAGTGAACTCCAGGCTTATTACTTCTTTGAACCAGTGTTATATTCCAATTCTCATTGCAAACTTAACAGTTTTAGATAATTATAATTAATGGCCAGTTAATCATGATTAGATAAGCAAAAGTGATAAATAACTTGCTCAAAATAACATCATCAAATAACCAAGTAAACATCACAAACAAGATATAGAAAGTTCATCCATAACTCTAGGCATAAACTTTAACTAAATATGATAAAAACACAAAACCAAACTTGTATTATAGCTAAACATGAAATTAAATACAAGAGAGAAAGTAGTAGAAGAGATATCACCCTTGTCACATGAGATCAACCTATCCATCTTTGCTCCTCAATCTTCATCCAAATCTAGCTACAAATATAAGAAGGATAAAACTACTCTACCTATACTATACTAATGAACTAAGAAAAACTAGTGAAGACTACATTTTTGGTGAGTTTCTCTAACCTTCCAAAGTTGTTCAAAATGGTCTCCAAAAGCCTATATTTGTAGAGAGAATTCATGCAAGTCTTGAACCCACAAACAAGCTAGAAATGAGTTGTAAAGCTTCTTTTGCAGTTGTTTTGGGCTGTTTCCACCGATATTCTTGTAGGAAAATGGGTCAAAAAGCTTGTGTAAACAAAATACAAGTTGCAGCTGAAATTGAGGAATACACGACTTCGCAATACGTGACTTCAAACCACGTATTCATGACGCGTTTTCACTTTTGTGAATTTGGTACCGCTTCAACTACTATTTTCTTAATGATGGAGGCCGAACTAGCTCTTGTGTAAAACACGAAAGCTGTAGCCCTTTGAGTTACCTTTCCAATTCCTTAAGAATCATCCCATTTGAAACTCTGTGGACTGAGAAATGACCAAAATATCCTCAATTGGTTAGAGCTTTGTTTCAGCTTTAGACAGCAGAGTTACAATTCTGTATTTCGACTTTATGATAAGGAAAACGACTGAACTAGACTTTGATGTTTCCTACCAAATGTAGATCTATCTCTTAGCTTCAACATGGTTCTAGAATCATCTCAATCCAATCATTGTAGCTCAACATATAACCGAAATACCACAAGGTGTCAAAACTGTGAAACTTGCTTCCTTTTATTCTTGATTGCATTTCCTTTTTTGCACTTCATATTCTCTTTTTATCACTTCAAATCATCATCAATCATCCAATTATCTTTTCAATTCACTCCAATTGATTATTGAATCATTAAACCTACAAAAACATGAAGTTTTCACCATAAAAATCCATAGAAATGCAATTTTTACCACTTAAACCATAAAATGTGTATTTTCACTAGAATCCTAGTTAATTAGTTATAAAACTAAATAAAACACACCAAAACTGACCAATAGAACACACTAAAAATACATAAAATATACTCTTATCAATATGTTTGATTAAAAGATCATTTCTATTTGAAGAAAAGTTGATAGAGAGAGAAATTGAAGAGTACAACAAGAGGGCCTTCCAAGTTCACCCATGAAGATTCAAATCTACATTATTTGTCTAAGACGCCCAAAACCTTTCTGTAGTTAGATTTCAGGTTTCATTGTAAAACTTTGTTAATGTCTCCTATATTTTCAACATTGTGCTATATAACCCATATAAGCAGGCATTCCATTTTGAAAGCTCTTGCTAACTCAAAGTGTGAGAAATCTATGTTGATCTTCATCAGATCTGTAAACTAGGGCAACAGAATAGATTGTAATCAAAAGTAACATGTTTCCTTGTAGTGATTAATGGAACCCTTGACTATAACTTTGTACTTGTGGGTCGTGCCCTAGTCTGCGCATGGTTTATAGAAGCTATGTTTGAGTTGAGAAAAAAAAAGGGTAAATTACACTTTACCACCCTGTAGTTTAGTGTTTTTGTACATAACCCTCTTATGGTTTTAAAAGCTATACATAATCCCTTCATATTTTGGATTAAAGTGTCAAAGTAATGAAATTTACAATTCATAACAGAGTCACCTAAAATGTTAAAAATACTCTTATGTAAAGTTGAAAATTATTTATTAACTACAGGGAATTATGTGTATATTTTGAAAATTATAAGGGGGTTATATGGTAAAATATTAAATTATAAAGGGGTTATATGGTAAAACATAAAACCATATGGGATTAATACATCATGTATACTATGTTTATATATTTTGGTCACTTCAACCATTTTAATTTGGGCAAATTACATTTTGCCCCTTTGTGGTTTAGCGTTTTTTTTACATAACCCCCCTATGGTTTCAAAAGTTATACATAATCTTATGGTTTGGATTAAAGTGTCAAAATGACGGAAATAGTCATTCGTAACGAAACTTCTAAAAATGTCGAAATCACCCTTATAAATACATGACACACTAATCCCATATGATTTTTATATTTTACCATATAACTCTCTTATGATTTAATACTTTATCATATAACCCCCTTATGGTTTTCAAAATATACGCATAACCCCCCTTGGTAAATAAATAATTTTCAACTTTACATAAGGATATTTTTGACATTTTAGGTGACTCCATTACGAATGATCATTCCCGTCACTTTGACACTTTAAACCAAACCATGAGGGGGTTATATATAACTTTTGAAATTATAGGGGAGTTATGTAAAAAAATGCTAAACCACAGGGGGTAAATTGAAATTTGCCCTTTTAATTTTGAAATAAGGGTAATTTCAACATTTTAAAAGGTTTCGTTACGAATGATCATTTCTATCACTTTGATACTTTAATCCAAATCATGAGGGGGTTATGTGTAGATTTTGAAACCAGAGGAAAGTATGCACAAAAACACTAAACCATGGGAAGGTAATTTGCCCAAAAAAAATTGTGATGCAGCCCTCAATAGGGGGACCATGTTATATACGCTGTAAGCTAGGCTTCCTTCATCAATAAGAGCTACTCATTTTTTTATTTTTAACAGGGTTTTTTCCATAGCAGGGAATAGAACAACACCATATCAGTAGCCAAATTGTCTAGGATGATGTCTGTCTGCTTTGGACGATAACATCTAAATTTCATGGCAGGGGACTTAATTTTTCTGAACATATGAACTGACAATGCTTACAAAAAGATAAGCTCTAGCGTTCCAGGAGTTAAAGATGTTGTATTGCACCATGGAAGTTTGGAACTGATACAGATTTCCCAAATGTAACTTTAAGGGGCAAATTGCAGCTTACACCTTCATATTGTCTAAGAAGAAAAATTACCACAACCACCTGTCAGATGAAGTGATATAACTTCACATTGCTTAGGCAAAAACTTGCTGAAAGTTGAATTATTATCCAATAAGGGTTGGAGTTGAAAAAAAAAAATGGAGGAAGGGAGATCAGATGTAGTTCAGGACACGAGAAATTGCATAAACTCTGATTTTTTCTTTTTAAGTCCAACTCATCAGATATGTTCAAAAACTTGCTGATTTTTTCTTCCACTTTTCTTTTTGCCCCAAGATCAACGGATCCTTCATACTTACTAGTGATACCGTACGTGCGTTGCACGTGGTTGGATGATATGTAGTTATATCATTTTGTTTTGTTTTTATAATGATTTTACCTTTGTAATGTAGAGTTGGGAATAGAAGCAAGGGTGGGAATTGCATGTTACAAAATTTTGTAAAGTAAGCAATGCAAAGCAATTTTATTGAATGAAAGATGAAGAAAAAGAGAATATATTAAACGTGAAACAGTAATCATTAGTGTTTTAATCTTTCTCGACTTTTATCTTCTTTTTCAATTGAGTTTTGAGCTTGGATGCATTACTTCTTGCTCCCCCCTTTTTGGTTTTGAAGGACTGTAGTGGAACATCATCGTTAATTTCAATCACCTTTGAATTTTTGTCTTTTATTATGCTTTGTCGAGCATGTTGTTCAGATGCAATAGATGGAGTGGCATCTTCTTGTTTGTTTGTATTTGATAGTTGCTCGAATGCTATTGCCACCATTGATAGATGTCCATGAGAGGAGTGCCCGATCCTATTAAGTTTGACGAGGAATTTGAACTCCTTATGCTTTGCGGCAATCATTTTCTTATACAACTTTGATTTCTCCTTGTCCTGTTGGGTTTTCAGTATTTGTAAATCAGATAGGTTTAAATTGAATGCTTAACTAATAAGAGTTGATGTGTTTATTATTTTAATAATTTTTAGGAAATTACCTTGAAAGATGTAGTGCTATCTATATATTCTTGCATTGGGCATCCAATAAAATTGGTTGCCAAGTCCTCAAATAATATTATTGTTGCTACATCTTGTCCATCGACGACTTCCATCCTTATATTGTATCTATTTTGGAAATGATATTAAGTTGTTAATTGTGCTTTTCAAGTTTGCCTTTTAAAGTCTAGCTTTCATGTCATGTATTTAATCGAGTGACTTACCTTGGTGTAAAATCTTTTGTTGGATAATTGCATTTGGGGCATTCTGCATCTTCTTCGAAGTTGATAATTTTGGTGTTGCATCCTTTACAAGCATTATAGTATAGTTCGGCTTTGTTCTCTATATTGTTAACAATTGCGTTGGAAGTGTAGAAAGCATGCTGTAAAAAATAGTTATTTGTTATTGTTTTTATGATGTTTGAAATGATATTAAGTTGTTAATTGTGTTTTTCAAGTTTGCCTTTTAAAGTCTAGCTTTCATGTCATGTATTTAATCGAGTGACTTACCTTGGTGTAAAATCTTTTGTTGGATAATTGCATTTAGGGCATTCTGCATCTTCTTCAAAGTTGATAATTTTGGTGTTGCATCCTTTACAAGCATTATAGTATAGTTCGGCTTTGTTCTCTATATCGTTAACAATTGCGTTGGAAGTGTAGAAAACATGCTGCAAAAAACAGTTATTTGTTATTGTTTTTATGATGTTTGGCTTTTTTTTCAAGGAATTTTCTACATTGAAGATTTATGAGGCGATAAATTTACTCTTTCAATGCATGTTGTTGATGAATAATATTTTTGAGTTGAATGTGCTCGGCCAAGTCCATCTTGTTCTTCAAGATTGTAGCTTCAATATTTTCACTTTTTTTTTTTGTAATAATCCTATATAAATTTTCAGTATTGTAATTCATGGCATTCAATTTGTATACAAAAAAGAGTTTAAAAAAAATTGTATTCATACCACTTTTGAAGTTTCAAAACTTCTTTGCAATTTGGATTGACTTATAGAGTTGACATCAATGTTGTTGACAGTTGAAACTCTCCTAGAATATTTTAAAATGTCAAGTTGTAATTATAATATTATTTTATTTTTACTATTGATATTTTTACCTTGGTATTCAAATTGTATTGCTGCAATTGCTGGTTTTTGAGATGCAACTTGTTATAGAAATTGACCTTCATTAATTGCCATATCTCCCCATAAGATGATTTTCATAGTGGCAAACCTACAGTGTGAGGATAATTTTTATATTTTAATATAAAAATGTTAGGCATGAAGTAATGATTGCGAAGTTGTGAAATAGGAAAAGTATTAGGTGGCCGAATTATGAACACTCTACATATAAAGAAAAAAGTGATGCTGGACGTATGTTTTTTTTATACTTGGAGCTTCAAACATTTATATAGTAAGAAAGCAAGCTAAAAAGTAATCTTACTTTTTGTTTATTATCAAGATTTCTCTCTTTTAAGTGTATCCACCTTGTCTTTTTGGAAGCACCAATATTTGAGCCACACTTTTAACAACTCACTCCAATGACATCTATAGAAAATAAGTTTATTTTGAATGTAAATAAGTACAACGATTCAGCCTAATAGTGTAGAAAATTGTTAGAAGTTTTGCAGAAGAAATTTGATTGATTTTGGAAGAAAATGTTACCTATTCATTTGTTGATAAAGTTTAGTTTTTTTGCCTCTTCAAACTCGTTAGGTGCATAAATAATGTTCCTTGTTGGTACATGAGAATGGTCTTCTTTGATGTGAGTGTAATTTCGTAGGACCAATTCAATCTCATTGTTGACATTTGCATACGAAGTGTTTGTTTTATTCACACTTCCATTTGAAAGTAAGTACAATTTATTGTATTGAAAATTATTTCCAAATCTTGCCATGATATCATCAAACATGATAACTTGAATTTTGTTCCCTGTAAATTTATTAAAATGTAAATAAGAAATGGTAATAAATTGCAAAATATAAATAAAAATTAACAGATGAACATGAAAGTATATATTTTCTCACTTCATCATGGACCAAAATTAAATTTTGCAAAGTTGAAGAAGAAGTAGAAAAAGGAATAAATATAGTGGTGATTTGATCGCCATAGTAAATAGACAGAATATTAGAGTTTTTTTTGTAATTTTTTAAAAAAATAGGAGTAAGCTTTGACATGTTCACTTTTTAAAAAATCTTTTTCTAGCCAATCAGTTAATTTTAAAATTTGAAAACCTAATACAAAAGAAAAAAAAAGAAATAATAGTAACTTGGTCCTGGAAATGGGAATAAATTACAAAATATAAATATAAATTAAGAGATGAACATAAAAATATATATCTTCTCACCTCATCATCAACAAAAATCAATTTCTACAAAGTTCCAAATTTTTGTTTTTCAACATAATGCTCAATATTAAATTTTCATAATAGTAAAACTCGAATATTCCACATCTTTTCTTTTGGCTTCAGTGAACCGATGAAACAATTCTCTTGTATTGCCATCATACCTAAAAATATGAGGGCAAAAAACTCGAAACTGGTAGATTAGTAAAATGAAATGTGAAAATACAAGTATAGTAAAGGTTTTAAGTATAAATATAATACGTAAAAGGGTATTTGAGAAAGTAAATTAATGGTAATAAAAAAAAACAAAAGAAGAAAAGGAAACAAGAATAGCATATCGCAGATGTGGCAATGTTTTCCTAACATCTACATTTAAAATCGGACAATTTCTGCTTTCCTTTCCACCTCCTCCCTCTCCTGCCCAATTCTCTCTCTATATATTTTTTTTGGCAAAATCGAACTATACTATTTGTGTATGCTGATCGATGAATTTGTATTGCTTGGTTGTATTGGAGGGAATGTGAAGAGGTTTTCACCAAGTTTGAGAAAGGTATGTGTACTGCAGGTACCTATAATACTTCTTTTGCTCTTCTTCTGTTTCTTTTCTCTCTTTTCTATGTCTAAGGGTGTTGGAAATTGGGTGTAGAACTTAGTAAAGATGCGATATTTATATAAATGTAACGTTGTCTTCTATGTCATATGAATTAATTTTTTCAGTTTCTGTGATTAATTCGTTGTTTATCTTCATATGATTTTAAGATTATATTTTAAGTTTTGGTAGGGGTTTTCAGTTTTTGCTTTTTAGCTGTTAATGATTGGTGTAAATGATTTGTAGTGGTATTTTAGTTGGTGCTAATGATTCATAGTGTTATATCAGTTTTAGATTTTCTGTAACCTGACTGTTCAGTTTTTAACTTTCATTATGATTGTAGGGGTTGTATGATTGCAAGCCATAATTTTGAAAACTGGAAAGGTGTAACACGGATTAGGTCAGGAGCAGTACATAGCACACCCTGATGGTGAGACTATGGTAGATGAAATTCAACTCTTTCAAGATGCAAGACGGGTTTCAGCTCAGGAAGCTATCTGGAGAATTTTTGAATTCAATCTTAATGAGATGGCTCCAGCAGTCATCAATTTGCAAGTGCATCTCCCTGAAAATAATGTGTGAATTATTGAAAGAATCAAAATCTAAAAAATCTCCTCCAATGGTTAATCTTATTGGAACGTTATTCTCATCTTCTTGGTTCATTTGCTATTCACTTTATGTCATTTTATGAATAGTTTTCAGTTTTTTTCAGTTTTTCTTGTTTTGAGGGTTGTTATTGGTGCACTACCACTTACAACTATATCCTGGATGCTATTTTTTTTTTTTTTTGAAAAGTGGTTTCATGTCCTGAGAATATGCAATGGATGACATTTTCTCTATTAAATATGACGTTTTTAGTTTTGGAGTTCTAGTCACTTGTGACCTTTTGTCTTACCTTGGGTGCAATAATTAAACTTTAACCCACAATTAAGATTATATGAAACCTTAACAACAAATTTAAAAGGGCATAATTGGAATAACAAAATTTCTAGTCACTTGTGACCCTTTGTCTTACCTGGGTACAATAATTAAACTTTAACCCACAATTAAGATTAAATGAAGCCTTAACAACAAATTTAAAAGGGCATAATTGGAATAACAGAAATTAAGATCAAAATACTGCTTACACTCACACTCTAAGGCTTCATTTGGATAGGGAGAAAAGGATAGAAAAGAAAGTATTCAGAAAGAAAGAACGGTCATTTCTTTCAGTTGGGAGTTTAACAAGACAGAAGAGAAGTGAAATGAATGGATAAAAGTCTCCCTCCAATTGTTGAAAATGTTTCCGCCCAAAAGTGGGAAGAAAAGGACGGAAACTTGTTGGGCTCCAAAAGACATTTTTAATATGTCAAGTTTGTCCTTTAAAAGCTGATACAAAAATTTATTATACCCAATATATCCCAAAATTGATTTCTATAAAAGCACCGCAAAGCTTTCTCGGTCATGTGTCCTGTACTTTCAATACTTCCAGCGAAAACTTGGCTTTCTTCCGTTTTTCACCCATAATTCACCAAACAAAAGGTATTTCATGTAATAGAAGAAACCCATAAAGAGCTGATATGTTATGGGTAATTTCTTTTTATTTTTTTACTTTCATGTATTTAATTTATGTTAAATATAAAACCTAGTAGTTTTCATTTCGTAATAATATTAGTGTAACACTTTTTGAACTTGGTTTAATTAAATTTATGTATTTAATATAAATTAAATGATTCAAAGTAAAATGCTCATAAATAGCTAGTATTTTATTCATATAATGAAAGAAACTCGTAAAGAACTGGTATGTTATGGACAAATTTTTTTTACTTTCAAATACTTCATTTATATTAAATACAAAACATGCTAGTTTTCCTTTCATAAAGATATTTGTGTAACGGCTTTTGAATTTTATTTGCAAATATTTATGTATTTAACATAAATTAAATGATTCAGAATAAAATATCCGTAAAAACTTGGTACTTGGCTCATGTAATAGAGAAAAGCCATAAAGAGCTAGTACTTTATGGGATATTTCTTTTTTTTAAAAATATTTAATTTATGTTAAATAGATAACCTACTAGGCATTTCCAGCCAATATAAAAAATCATATGTCAAGAATACTGACAGGTTGTCGAAGCCTGTGCAATAATAAAATTAAACCTAATTGCCAGTTAAAATGACCAAAACCCAATTCCAAGTACTGGAGCAGGGACTCTAGGTGTGCAATGGGTTACTTGATTCACCCTGTTCCCGAAGAGTTTGCTTGATCCGATATACCCGAATGGAATGGTTATTTCTTTTCACAAATAATTATGAATTCGTAGACAGGGCAAGTAGGGTCGTATCCACAGGGATTGGGTATATTTGTTTCTTAAGAAATCCCAAGTGACAAAGGGGGGTGATTTTGTAGGAACGACGATAATTAAATAAATTCAAATAAGTAAATAAAAATAAACGACTAACTAACAATTAAACCACAATTCACTGGACTTAGGATAACAATAACTAAAGGCCTAAATCAATTAAAACAAGGAAATAATCAAAAATAAAATAAAGTAGGCAATTAAAAGTCAAATGGCAATCCACTACACCCAAGGAAATATTAACTAAAGATCTAGCCAAGAAGTAACTTCAGCAATGGTTCACCTAATTGATCATTGATGCAAAGCAATCCCAACTATTTACCAATAAATAGGTTATAACTACCAAACAAACGATGGCAGTCAACCCCTCCTTACTGTGTCGGTGATCAAGGTACGCCCGTTAATCACTGCTCTAATTGAGAAATAATCCTAGGTACGCCCGTAGAATTTAATTCCCCAATTGCCTTACGTATTAGAGGAGCCCTATTCTAACCAAATAACACACTACCAGGGTTATTTTAGATTAGCCCGCGTATCCCCCTGACACGAATCTAATCGTGCCAGTTGTCACTATTTTGTGGTGATTAAACAATTACGGATTTAATACCTCAATTGATAATAGATTACCAAATCAATCAATTATCCGGATCCAAGACAATCAACCAATTAAATAACCATAAGCGTAGTAATCAGGGAATACACGAATACCAACAAATAAAAGGGAAAGATTAGATTAAAACGATCTCACAATTTTTAGGCGAACCAGAGCCTTCGTTACTCCTTGACTAGAATTGAAAAGTTAGTTCATAATTGATGAATTAAACCCACCAGAAATTGAAGATAAAGCTGCGGCCATTGTCATTGATTTTTGAGGACTCAATCCGCTCCAACCAGGGGAAAATAGCAAAGTTACACGAAATGATCCTCTGCCTCACTACGGATGGCTGACGAGGAAAGGTAGAAAAACTCTAAGCATTTAACATGAAGAAAAGTCAAGAGCTACCAATGTCTAATGCCTGCCATGCGTATGACAAGCAAAAAGCATTTCTAGGGGAAAAGTCAACAATCTCAAGCTAAGCAATGCTTTTCCTCTCATCCGTGAGTATCTGAAGCTAAAAAATAAAAAACCCAGGGAAAAGTCAAGCTATCATTTTTCCAAGCTACAGCCGAGGAAGCTCTCCCAAGAACCGCCCAACTTCCTTCTTTTCTTTCTCTTTTAATTGCGGCGCACCTCCGCAGAACCAAACCCTCCCAGGTGTCCTTCCCTCGCGGAATTTACCAAAATGGGCGTGACATCTTCACTTCCAAAAGTGCCCCTGGGACAAGCTTTATCATCTGAATTCTCTTTTTCTGTCAATTTGACACCTGTTATCATATTTATATTCTACTCCCTGAAATAAACGTCAAATACTAAAAGTGAGTAGAATCCAGCAAATAAATCCACATCAAGTCAGGTAATAGGAGGAATTAATAATAAAATAAATGAATAAATTGCAACCTATCAATTCCCTAAACCTGCTTGGTAAAACGAACACCAAAATTCGATGATGGCCATTGCCCTCTTTATATTGCCAAGATATTCAAGAGAAGAACATATATCGAGCATGTGATTAAAATCCAAGAAGCCTCCCCCCCGGTTAGCCCATAAACTGCAAATTCCTTCAATTTCCAGGTTAACTACTCTAAGAAAAGGGAATGGCGTACAACATTTATCAGCTAATGGTCCAAATATTCACACAAGTCTCCATATTAAGTCCATAAACCGGCAAGCCTTCCCATGATTTATTCTTCTCTCTTTTTTTCATTTTTTTTTTTTTTTTTTTTTTACAAAGCAATAATAATTAACACAAAAAGACTTAGTCGTTAGCCGTCGGGGCCTTTTGACGCGAACTCCAACATTTTTAGATGAAGGAGCCCGGTTACTCAGCTCCTACCGCTATACGACCACGTACTCATATAAAGTACCACCTTTTGACGCGAGAATCGACACTTTTAGGTGCCGATCCCCGGTTACTCAGTAGTAACTCATAGCGGAGTACAGTCCAGATTATTCACAGCCAAACAAAGCCAAAAACACACAATAACAACACTAAGAACCAAAAATAGGAACAGCTCGCCTCATTATTGCCAAACATAGAGAACTGGAGTCAATATTGGACCAGTTCGCTTAAAAATGTCAACAGTCATTCCCTATGCCTAGAGAAATTAACACAGAAATCAAAAGAGTCAAGCAGTTCAATATTCACCAAGGAGATATTCAGGACCCAACCATATTAACCCGATGCATTTTATTTTAAAAACTTGGCAAAAGTAGAATTAGAGGCAATAAACCAACATCAACTTTTTTTTTTGTTGTTGTTGTTGTTGTTTTCTCACATGAGGAATAAGCACTAGGAAAAGAAAGAAAATGCGCAACTAGAAATGAAACTAAAAACTACTAAGAACTAAAAATTGTTAACAACTAAAAACTAGAAAGACTATAGACCCCCCCCACACCTATAGGACACATTGTCCTCAATGTGTCAAATAAAACAGCAAAAGTGAGGGAGAAAGAAACCAAACTTCCCTGAAATCGGGTCATAGCGGAGGGCGAGGTGGAAACGGAGGTGCAAAACCTGTATGCATCAGAAACTGCGCCAAATTCTGTGCTATGCCGGCGACATTGGCGTCAACGTTGACCATCCAAGCCTGTAAAATCTAAACCTGCTCCCGGAGTTGCTGCCATTCAGTAGTCCCATACGGTGGAGGTGGCGCAGAAGAAGATGGCCCAGCTGTGTCCTCGACTGATCCAGGAAAGGAGGAGGGCCCTGCCCGGGACGAATGATGCGCACCCGGAGCTCTAAGTGGTCCCAGGGGGGTGAACTGGTAGGAACCATCAGGCAGGCGCTCGATGACTCCCATCCTCTCCAAGCAGTCTACGTCCAAGAGCTCCATCTCGCATGCCAAATGTAGGTCGTGGTCCTCCAGGTTAAGAACCCCCAACTGTATCACCAAGTGAGTGATATAGGACCCAAGGATAAGGGGTTTGTTCTTTTTGGCCAAGACGGTCTTGAACTGTGCGGCCAACCAACACCCCAAGTTAACCTTGATATTGTTTTTCATACTCCAGAGGAAGAAGAACTCAGGCCGAGAGAGTATGCCAGAGCTGTCCTTGCACCCCGAGTAGTTGTAGGCTAAGAAACGCTGAACATAGCAGGCACTAAGGTCCTTAAGAAAGGAGTTCCTGGACCGGGAAGGATCGTAGCGCTGCTGATCGACGGACATGTCTTCCCACACATCATGGTAGTGGGAAAGGAACGGCTCTATGTAGTCACAGGCACTCTCTGCATACTCCCTAGTCCCAGCATACTCTCTAGTGATAAACCCAAACGCCCGATTGAATTGGGTAATGGAGAAATTGAACTCTCGACCCATGAGCCGGAAATGAATGACCTGTGGTGTGTCAACGGTATATCTCGTAGGTAACTCGAACTCAAAGGTGGAGTAAAACTCCCGAGTCAGCTCGACAAAGGCGGGGCACAAGATATCGAGATATGAGCGCCACCCGATGGCTGTAAACATCTGCTCGACTTCCTCTCGTATGCCTAGACCCATGACCGTTAATTTTTCCCAAGTCTTGCTTGGTGTAATACGCCGCTCGCAAACCTTAGCATATCGCTGCTGATCGACGGGTCTAGTGAAGGTTAGGTGCCCCCCAAAGTGAGTTGGGGTATCTACCTGCGCACCCCTATCCCTACCCAAACGGGTTCGAGCACCAGAAGAAGATGGTAGGTTGGTAGGTGTATTCACAGGGATGGAGGCTTATGGAGGGGCTGAGAACGAGGGACCCTAGACCTAGAGGATGATTTTGGTCTCACCATTCCTCCCAACAGTCAGCTCAAAACAACAGAAGAACGAACAGGTAGCAACTAGCAAAGAAACTCAGCAAACAACAAGCAAAAATCTCCCAGTAGTAACCCAAACAAAAGAATTTCAGCCAGTAAATGCCCAATGCCCCACAGATGGCGACCAAACTGCGGTGAGTGCAGTGACTATAGCAATTAAAGTAACCCCAGAAAGTATGCCAGTCCACAGCAGTCACTGAGTAGCCAGATATAGTAAGGCCCATCCCAATCAGCAATTTTACAAGTAGGTAATCCGAATATGCAGCCAGCCCCTCTAATTCACAAGCAATTTCAGAAATAACTCAACCTTTTCCCAAAAGAAACCCCAGCGAGTTATCTAGCAATTCAAGCAAAATAATGCCCAGCAATTCACAACGAGTCAACCCATGTCCACAAGCAACGTGGGGTCCAAAGTGTCCTCCAAAGTTAACAAGCAGTCACAGCAGTCAGCACACCCAAAGTCCCAACAAATGGCTCCAGTTGGCCAATGTATTGCACAATTTAACCCAACCCAAAAGAAATAGCAATTCCAAGCAAGAATAAACCAACCAGTACCACTGGTGGAAAATCACCAATTGAGAAAGTAAATTCCGACCGTCAACAATATCAACTATGGAACGACCCAGGCAGTACCAATAAGTATTAAGAAATTGGGCGGCAACTGCGAATTACCTCCACCGTAGATGGTAGCCAGACGATATGGGACAGAGGTGGGTGTCAATTTCCGGAATCGCGTGAGGGGTTGCGGCGGTGTCCGTGGGCTGGCCTTGGACGAGCTGGAGCAGAGCGCGCGCGGCACTCTAGACCAGGCGGCAAGTGAGCCGCGTGGTTGTTGACTGCGCAGGGAGGAAGAGGCGACGCCCGGGTTAAGCAGCCACCAAAGGTGGAGAGACGAGCTTGGGCTCCGTGAGCTGATGGCGGTGACGAGTCGCGATGGGGCTACTAGTAGGAGAGGCGGACTGGTGGAGGAAAAATAGCTGCGGCTTGCGGCTTGAGCAGAGGTAGAGCAGCAGTGGTGTGCGAAGGCAGCGGTGCTGCTGGCGGCGCTCCTGCCTCGCGTGGGGAGTCGCGTGGGTGACGGTGTAGCTTTAGCAGCGGCGGCGTCGATGGAGCGTCAGCAGCGGAGCAGATCTGCTGACTGGTGGCGGCTTGCAGACAGACTTGCTGGTAGGTGGCGATGGCGAGAGGCGCGCAGAGCAGCAGTGGCGCGCGACTCCAGCAACGATGGCGGCGGTTTGGGCTGGTCGAGCGTGCGGCGGCAGTGGCGGTAAATGGATTCAGCTGTGGCGTGCGCAGAGAGCAGGGGAGCAGCAGGGGAGAAAGAAAGAAAAGAGAAAGAAAGAAAGAAAGAAAAGAAGAAAAAAGAAAAAGAGAGAAAGAGAGAAATTGCCCCTTTTTTTTCTCTTTTTTTTTGTTCGACTTTTTAAATAAAAATTTTTCTCTTTTTTTTTCTCTTTTTTTCTTGTTGTTTTTTTTTTCTTTTTGTTTTTGAAAATTGGAAACTAAAGCTACGGTGATAAGAAATGGTTACTTCATTTTTTTTTATTTTCTTTTTATTTTTTTTTTGATCCTACCTTTCCCGCGAACGTGACGCGGGCACGTCAAGAGAGCAAGAGAGCTCCCAGAAGTTTCAGAGCGTGAGCGTCCTGCACATCACCACGCGGGCACGTCATGAGGACAAGAGAGCTCCCAGAAGTTTCAGAATTTTCTGAGCGTGAGCGCCCTGCACATCACCACGCGGGCACGTCATGAGGACAAGAGAGCTCCCAGAAGTTTCAGAATTTTCTGAGCGTGAGCGTCCTGCACATCACCACGCGGGCACGTCATGAGGACAAGAGAGCTCCCAGAAGTTTCAGAATTTTCTGATCGTGAGCTTCCTGCACATCACCACGCGGGCGCGTCATGACTGAAGGGCACCTATAAATCAGCAAAAACGAAAACTGAAACCCAAAATCAGTCGAATTCCAGGAAAACAGATTTAAACTATGATACGAAACCACAAACAACTAAAAGAAACAATTGGGCTGCCTCCCAATGAGCGCCTTTCTTTAATGTCTTTGGCTAGACATGGTGAAGTGTCATTGATTAGGACACGGTGGTGCGTCTAGCCTTACTGTCTCCACCTCTCTATCTGAAAATCCTTCGTAATAATATTTGAAACGGTGTCCATTCACCACAAATTTGTTGTCTGTCTTAGTACTTCGGATCTCAACTGCACCATATGGAAAAACGTGAGTAACAATGAAAGGTCCAATCCAACGGGAACGTAGCTTACCTGGGAATAGCTTGAGCCTTGATTGGTATAGGAGGACCTTCTGACCAACTTCAAATGTTCTTCTTGAAATTTGTTGGTCATGAAATGCCCGACTTTTCTCCTTATAAATCAAGGCGTTTTCGTATGCTTCGTTCCGGATCTCCTCCAATTCTTGCAAATCCAGCTTCCGTTGAACACCGGCCTCTTCTAGATTCATATTACATTGCTTTATCGCCCAAAAAGCCTTATGCTCGAACTCCACTGGAAGGTGACACGGCTTCCCATATACCAACCTGTACGGTGACATCCCTATAGGAGTCTTGTACGCCGTCCGATAGGCCCAGAGTGCGTCCTTAAACCTTTGGCTCCAATCTTTCCTATCAGGGCGCACCATTTTCTCTAAAATGGACTTAATCTCCCGATTCGACACCTCCGCTTGACCATTGGTCTGAGGGTGGTATGACGTTGAGACCCTGTGGAGTACACCATACTTGCGAAACAACGCAGCTATGGTTTTGTTGCAAAAGTGCGTTCCCCTATCACTGCCAATAGCTCTAGTGACAATAGCTCTAGGCATTCCAAATCGCACAAAAATATTAGACCTGATAAAATCTGCAACTACTTTCGAGTCATTAGTTCGAGTGGCCTTAGCCTCCACCCATTTAGACACATAATCAACTGCCAGCAAAATATATAAAAAACCAAATGAAGTAGGAAAAGGCCCCATGAAATCTATACCCCAGACATCAAAAATTTCAACAAAAATCAACGGGACTTGGGGCATTTGATCCCTACGGGCTATATTACCAACCCTTTGACAGCGATCACATGACTTACAAAACACATAGGCATCTTTAAACAATGAAAGCCAATAAAATCCACTTTCTAAAACCTTATGAGCAGTTCTCTTAGGTCCGAAATGACCTCCACAAGCAAAAGTATGACAAAAAGCTAAAATCGATTGAAATTCCACTTCACTTACACATCTCCGCATCACTTGATCTGCACACCTCTTCCATAGGTACGGGTCGTCCCAGATAAAATACTTGGCGTCGCTTTTCAATTTATCTCTCTTCGATTTTTGCCAACCTGCAGGAAAATTACCAGTCACCAAATAATTGACCAGATCGGCATACCAAGGCAACTGAGAATTTAAAGAAAATAAGTGCTCTTCAGGGAATGCATCCCTCAATGGTTCATTATCCTCTCCAACGGGTATACGACTCAGATGGTCAGCTACTAAATTCTCTGAGCCCCTCTTATCCCGTATCTCCAGGTCAAATTCCTGCAGTAGCAATATCCACCTGATGAGCCTCGGTTTGGCATCTTTCTTGGTCATTAGGTACCTTAATGCTGCATGGTCAGAAAATACAATTACTTTAGCACCTAGCAAATATGACCTGAATTTTTCTAAAGCAAAAATAACTGCAAGAAGCTCCTTCTCAGTGGTGGAGTAATTCAACTGGGCTCCGTTCAATGCTCGGGATGCATAATAGATGACTTGAGCTGCCTTCCCTACTCGTTGCCCCAACACAGCCCCCACGGCATGATCACTGGCATCGCACATAATCTCAAATGGTAGACTCCAGTCAGGGGGCTGGATGATTGGGGGTGAAGTCAACAATTCTTTCAACTTGTCGAAGGCCTTCTCACATTTGTCATTGAATTCGAAGGTCACATCCTTTTGTAGGAGTTGGAACAACGGGGCTCCAATTTTTGAAAAATCCTTGAGGAATCTTCGATAAAACCCTGCATGTCCAAGAAAAGAACGCACCTCCCGTACACTCGCGGGGTAAGGTAATGCAGAAATAATGTCTATTTTAGCCTTGTCAACTTCTATGCCCTTAGACGATACAATATGACCCAGGACTATCCCGTGCTCAACCATAAAATGACATTTTTTCCAATTAAGCACAAGGTTAGTCTCTATACACCTTATCAGGATCAATTTCAGGTTATCTAAACACGTATCAAAACTATCACCATACACACTGAAATCATCCATGAAAATTTCAATAATTTTCTCCACGTATTCAGAAAAAATACTTACCATACACCTCTGAAATGTTGCAGGTGCATTGCATAACCCGAATGGCATCCGTCTGTAGGCAAAGGTCCCGAACGGGCACGTGAAAGTTGTCTTCTCTTGATCCTCTGGGGCAATTGCTATCTGAAAGTATCCTGAAAATCCATCCAAAAAGCAATAATAAGCTCTACCAGCTAAACGTTCAACCATTTGGTCAATGAAAGGGAGAGGGAAATGGTCCTTTTTAGTGACGGCGTTTAGCCTACGGTAGTCTATACACTGCCTCCATCCCGTGGGTTTGCGCACTGACACGAGCTCACCCGTTTGGTTGGCTTCCACCGTCACTCCCGCTTTCTTCGGGACTACCTGGACCGGACTCACCCAAGGGCTATCTGATATTGCAAAAATAATCCCCACATCTAACAATTTTAAGATTTCTTTCTTTACAACTTCCATCTTGAGGGGATTGAGCCTCCTTTGAGCCTGCCGTACAGGTTTGGCATCCTCTTCTAGTCTGATCCGATGCATACAGACGGCCGGGCTGATTCCCTTAATGTCTGTAATTGTCCAACCTATCGCCTCTTTATGCTCTCTAAGGACCCGGATCAGTTTCTCCTCCTGGATTTTTGACAGTGCCGATGAGATAATCACCGGGAGTGTCTCATTATCACCTAGATATGCATATTTCAGGTGCTCTGGTAGAGGTTTCAACTCCAGTACAGGTGCCTGCACCACAGATGGCAATACCCTCTGGTGAGGCTCGGGAGTAAAAATAGGTAAGACTTCATACCTTTTCGTGGTGGTCTGCAATGAGTGTAATGCACCGATTATGCATTTTAAATCCTCACTCCACTCCACCTGAGGAGTTGTCTCCAACTCGAGGTGCTTGGTTAAAGCCACCTCCAACTCATCCCTGCCATCAGTTTCAAACACTTCCTGCACTACAGGGTCAATAGCACTCACAGAAAAAACTGAGATAAAGTTGGAGTTCGAGGGGTACTTCATAGTATCAAAAATATTAAAATGCACAATTTCCCCATCAAACTCCATGGACAAGGTACCCTTATTAACATCAATTTTCGTTTGTGCTGTGCTCATAAAAGGTCTACCCAATAACAAAGGTGAGGGATCAGGGGAGTGATCATCATCCATATCAAGTACATAAAAATCAGTTGGAAACACCAAATCATTAACTTTTACCAACACATCTTCAACCAACCCGTCAGGATATGCATTAGTTCGGTCAGCTAATTGAATGATTATTCCAGTTTCTTTTAATGGACCTAATTTCAGAGAAGCATAGATAGACTTAGGCATGACATTAATTGATGCTCCCAGATCCAACATGGCCCTTCTGATCACAGTATTACCTATCCTACAGGGAATAGTAAACATACCTGGGTCTCCGCACTTTGGTGGGAGCTTTCTCTGCAGGACCGCTGACACATTCTCCCCAACAATGATCCTCTCATCCCCCCTCAATCGCCTTCGGTTGACACACAAGTCCCTCAGGAACTTGGCATATTTTGGTACTTGTTTGATGGCGTCTAAGAGGGGGATATTTATCTCAACCTTGCGAAAAACCTCCAAGATCTCCTTCTCCTTATCCTGTTTCTTCGATTTTTCCAACCTGCTAGGAAAAGGAGGCGGGTTAGTTTTAACTGTAATTATTGGGTCAGGAAGTACCTTTGGATTTGCACCATTGCTGTCCTCCCTTTCAAGCTCATTTTCGATCTTCTCTTCATCCTTGTCCTTAGGAATCACTGGTTCAGGCCCCTGAATTTCTTTCCCATTCCTTAGGGTCATTGCGCTCACGTTCTTCGGATTCAACTCCGGTTGAGATGGCAGCTTCCCTTGGTTCTGGGACTCCAAACGGTTAATTTTGGTGGCCATTTGACTTATCTGATTCCTTATGTCCTGCATTTCGGAGTCCGTCCTTTGCTGATTTTGCATAATAGCTGCCTCCGTCCTTTGCTGATTTTGCGCCATGGTTGTCATTATTTGTTTCAGCATCTCCTCCGTAGATGAACCAGATTGAGGGGGCGGAGGTGGTCGGGGTTGGTATTGCTGCTGGTACCCTGGTGGCTTATTCGACACAAAGTTAGATTGCCTGTTTGGCGTGAAGTTGGGTTGCCTATTCCCTCCATAACTGAGGTTGGGATGATCTCTCCACTCGGGGTTGTAGGTGCTCGAGTAAGGGTCGTACTGTTTTCTTGGCGCGGGCGCGTGGTCAGCCATGTTCACCTGTTCTGCAGTTTCTTCCTGAATCATTGGGCACATGTCTGCAGAGTGACCTATACCAGTGCAAATCCCGCATACCCTGGCTTGTGATGCATTTCTCACAGCCTGTTGCCTAACAAACGCAGTCAACTCATTTAGCTGCTGCTGTATAGAGGGTGTCTCTACCTCATTCACCCTACGTATTGGGACATCCTCTCTTGTACTGAATTGCTGTGAATTCTCTGCCATCCCCTCTATTAACTCCCGTGCTTCCTGAGGGGTTTTGTTCACCAGTGCCCCTCCACTTGCAGCATCAATGATGCTCCTGTCTCTAAAAATGAGCCCCTCATAAAAATATTGTATGATCAACTGCTCACTTATTTGGTGTTGGGGGCACCTGCGCAACAAGTTCTTATACCGTTCCCAATACTCATAAAGTGACTCCCCTGGATGCTGCTTGATCCCACAAATTTCTTTCCTTAGACTTGCAGCCCTGGACGCAGGAAAATATTTGTCCAAAAATTTTTTCTTCAATTGGCCCCACGTGGTGATGCTACCTGGTGACAGGTAGTAAAGCCAGTCCTTCGCAGAATCTTTCAAGGAGAAGGGGAATGCCCTCATTTTTATCTGCTCTTCTGTGACTCCCGGGGGTTTCATACTATTGCACACGACATCAAACTCCTGCAGATGCTTATACGGCTCTTCACCTGGTAAACCATGAAAAGAGGGTAAAAGCTGAATCAGACCAGATTTTAGTTCAAATGGAATGTTGTCATTTAAAGCGGGGAAAGTTATGCATAAAGGTTGCTGAGTCAAATCAGGAGCAGCCAACTCCCTTAATGTTCGTGCATTAGCCATGGTGAACTCCTCCTGGTCAGAGTCACTCGAAGTGTTACCAAACGAATCTGTTGGTTCAACTTCTGACTCGGGTCTTTGAGATGTAGCACTAGAGTGCTCTTCTCTGAGCTGTCTGGTTTCCTTTCTCGTTCTACGCGCGGTCTTCTCTACCTCAGGGTCAAAAATCAAATCACCTGTGCGAGAAGATCGAGGCATACACTAGAAGAAAACCAGCAAATTAGGACAAAAATAAAAATGAATTTAAAAAGAAACAAATAATAACGCCAGTCCCCGGCAACGGCGCCAAAAATTGACAGGGTGTCAGCCATTGTATGTATTTCAAGAGCCGCAATTCGTCAAACACTTAGAAAGCAAATGTAAGGCACGGGTAACAATTGAAGCTTTCTAATTGTTCCTAGCATTCGTAAAGCAAATTCACTCCAGAAGTACAATAAGGAAAAGTCAAAGAAAGTGGGCTTCAATTCCTTTCTCCTGTCATGCGTGTCCAGCAGCCAAAATGGAAAACTACCATAAACTACAAAGGAAAAGTCTAGAGCTAAGCTCTCCTGCCATGCGCAGGAGTTCCTTGGTCAAAAAGTCCAACAAGGAAAACAAAAGTTAAGCCTTTCTCCTCAGCTACAGCCGGCCAGAACCAAGGGAAAAAACTAACTCTCTCACTTCCTTCTTCTTCCCCCCTTTTAATTGCGGCGCACATCAACAGGAAGAGAATCCCTCCGTCCGTCGTTTCTTCGCGAAAATTACCAAAATGGGCGTGACATCTTCTCTCCCAAAAATGCCCCTGGGACAAGCTTTATCATCTAAAATCTTTTCCTTTCAATTTGGCATCTGTTATCATATTTTCGTTCTACTCCCTGAAATATACGTAAATTAAGAAAAATGAGTAGAATCCAGTAATTAATCTACATCAAGTCAGGTAATAGGGGAAAATAATAATAAAATAAAAAGATAAATTGCAGCCTATCAGATAGACCCTGACAGAAATGTAAATGGGATAGACCCACGGGATAGACCCTGACAGAAATGTAAATGGGATAGACCCACGGGATAGACCCCGAGATAGACCCGGACAGAAATTTAAAAATCATGATGCACACTAGTGGGACTGACCCACGGCTAGTGGCGATAAAAGTGAAACGCTCACTAGTGGGACTGACCCACGGCTAGTGGCGATGAAAATGAAATGTTGGTAGGTATGAAGAGACTGTGTAAGACTTGCTCGAAAAATTATTCGAAAATTTGCCCCAGTGTGATGAAATTGGTCAGTGGGATTAACTCGAGCCTGCCAAGGTTGGCGGGATAAAACCCGGTCCCAAACGATATAAGCGGTCAGCGGGATAGAACCCGGTCCTACCGAGGTTGGCGGGATGAAACCCGGTCCCAACGAAATATGAACGGTCAGCGGGATAGAACCCGGTCCTGCTGAGGTTGGCGGGATGAACCCGGTCCCAACGTGATCCTTGTGAAGTTGGCGGCACGAAATCCAGACCCAACGTGACATTGTGAATGGTCAGCGGGATAAGACCCAGTCTTGCCATTCAATTGGTCAAGAAATTGGATTTGATTTTGTCAAGATACAAGAAATTGAATTTGATTTTCCAAGAAACAAAAGTTTGAACTTTGATTTTTGATTTTTGACTTTTGAATTTTTCTGATTTTTCGAGAGAATCTTTTTTCAAAAATAATTTGCCCCCAGTGTAGGGCCCTTTTTCCCTTCTTTCTTCTCTTTCTTCGGCATCGGCTTTCCACATCACCGGATGCTCCTTCGTCGATTTCAACTATGAATACCTGCATAGGGGGCTTACATGCACTCAAATTTTCATGAAAAAGGCAGCGTGATTGATTTGAAAGTCTTGCTTGAGTCTTTGACGAAATCCTCAAATGGACTATAAAAAATTTGCCCCAGTGTGGGCTTATTTTGTGAAATCTTGCAAATAAAAATTTTGCCCCAGTATAGGCCCATTTGATTGCAAAAAACTTGTTTGGATGACTTTCCATTTACTTCCAAAATGTAGAAAGTAATCATATATACAACGTGAAGAAATTTGAATGTTGAGTTCATGCAGAAATTTCATGTTGAATCTCTCAGAATAACACCAAATTACAGAAGATTTCTTCCTCACTTTTAGCATCGGTGCTAAGGGTAACGGATCACCACCTCTTTGTTGGCTCATTTTTCAGGAGCAATCGAGTGGGGCATTATTTCTGATTTGGAAATGGGAGGTCAAGATTTGTCTTATTCTTGTGTCCAAATGGTACGTAATCCCTTCAATACCACATCTTAGTGAAAGCAAATAGTTTGTCACCCTTATTTCTTAAGAAAATTGAGTCAACATGTAAGCTTTAAGCTTGCAACAAATGGGTAGAAACGATAGCTAAACATTCGAAAACTGGTTATACCCTTATGATCATGAGTGATCGATGGATTTCTTATGAGCATAATCCTCACTTTGGGTTGTCATGAAAGAATAAGTCAACGATGGACCTTATTAGCTTGTAATTTGGCTTGAAAACGATAGCTAAAGAATAAAACTTTCAAGGACATTGCACCGAAGATCGCATTTTTCTAAAATTGCCCCTATTTTGAACTCACAGATCTCAGACTTTGTTTACATTCTTCTCATCATTCACCAGGGGTTTCAACGTCAATTTTTGCATTTTCTTTTCTTGCTTTGTTTTTTCGCTTTCCTTTTCTTTTCCCCCAACTTGGCGGGTTTTCTCATGGTGAGTAGCGTCAGCCCCATACCCAAGCAATTCAGAAATACAGCTAAAATTTTTTGGCATCAGAAATTTTCTTGATAGGGCCATTGCAAAAAACAGAAGTCAGGACTTTCGGCTTTGTAATGGGGTCAGGTGGGGTGCTTAGAAAAGTTAAGGCTTGAAAACGGATTTCAAAAGCGGTTTGAAGAGTCTGAGATCGCATTGTTGCGCGCCAACCCTGTTTTAGGGCTAAATCAGATTTGCCCCAGTTTACGCTCAATTGAGGTTTTTTCACTTTCATTTTTCCTCTTGTTTTGACTTTTCGGCCTTTCGCCATTCTTTTGAACTTTCACAAAATTTGCCCCAATTATTTTTGAACTGAGGTTCTTTTTTCTTCTTTTGCTTTTGATTTTGTTGCATTTCACTTTTTCCACTTCTTGAAATTTTCCTTTTCAACTCAAACTTGCCCCAGTATGGGGTTTGCGATTCTCAGGGGTTGCCAAACGAAATAATTTATTCTGAAGGCTCAAAAGGGATAACTAGGGATAGAATGTTTGATTGGAAAAGGAGATGGCCTGACTTGTATTCCGTTCCTTACAATAACTCTGAAAGGAAACTTTCATTAATGCGAAATTTTTTGCATGTATCTGAATTAACTGACTGAGGAAGACCCTAGTTCATCCATATTTGTGAAACATAGGCTATCCACGCGGACAAAACTCTTCCTTTTCTTTTTTCAAAATTGGAACCCAAGTGGAATCAAATTTCCCCAACTTGCAGTTCTCTTTCCCCTTTTTCTTTTCCCTTTTTTTCAAAATTCTCCAATCTCCTTCCCCAATGTGGGGTGCGATCATATGTGCACTCGAAAAAGAACCACCAATTTTTGCTCAAATAGGGATGCAAGGGGTAATCAGTGTTTAGGTTGTAGAAACGACGGCCAAAGCGTCATTCTTACACTTCATGACAACCAAAATAACGAAATGGTCGTTGAGAATCCATTCCCCTTTTAATATTTAAAATTTTTCAATGTAGGGTAGTGATCATTAGGACTCTTATTTGAAACGAGATTATTCTTTCAAAGGCTCAAATGGGAGAACAAATGATAAAATGTGTATAGGTAGAGAAAAGAATGCTCGAAGTATCATTCCAAATTTCCCAGACAAACAAGAATAATGCACATTTTTGCTTTCACTTAGATGTGATTGAATCAGATTAGACACCGCGGATATTTTCAAGCAAAAGTTGCCCCAATTTATCAATCAATGTGACTGACTTTATTTTGGGATTAAGTGCAGGAGAAAAGGTATCTCATGGGCCTTCTGAATGACCTCTTTCAATTTTTGAGCACTCTTATTGTGTAGCTCGGATCACCAATCTAGTGTATACATTTGTGAGTTTTCAGGCCAAAGGTTGAAAAATCTCAATTTGAGCTTATTTCTTAAAATTCACCATGAAATCTCTTAATGAGCTCAATAAAGAATGAAATGTACATGAATATACACAAAACAATAATTGTCCAAAAACTTTTTTGCTGAAAAAGTTTGAAACAAAATTTCTCGTTCAATTATGATACAAATGAGAATAGAAAGCTTCTAAAGAGCTCCACATATATACCCCTTTTGTCTCCTTCTCTTTTGACAAAAAAATATATTAACAAGTCAAATATACAGAATCTTCCTTGAAAGCAATTATGAAATCTCTTAGAAGCTCTTAACCTAGAGCTTTCAGATGGATTATTTATGTTTTCATTGTAGGAGCTGCCCAAGAATCACACAATACTTGCAATTTTGACACTTTATTAGATCAGAAGTGTCATCAGATATAAAAAAATATTTTCCCTTTATTGGAGTATTTTACGGATGCAGGGGGAGGGGGGAAAACAAAAGAAAAATACCCTGAGTTAGTAAGTAAGAATATAAAATCGATATGCATGTCCTATGGGGGAACCCTTTTATGCCAAGGGTAGGCCTAGCATGAAAATGCAATCCTCTAGGGTAGGCACTATACCATACCTGACGGATCTGATCAACTCATTGAGTGAAAAATAATTTTGAAAAATTTGGTCAATTGGAGTGACGAGAGACACTTGTCAAAATGAGGTCAACGTCCGAATGGATTGATCACTTTTGATCGATACAAGAACTTGCAAAAACGCACGGGTTTGACCTTGACGAACTTCCTATCGAAGAGATTGGAATTCGTTTTGACAACTTTTCTCAATGAAGCACGGGTCAAAACTCCAACTGATCAAATGGCTGGATGCAATGGATGTTTTTCTCAAAATCGACTAGGTTTTCCATTTCGAAATTCGACATTGAAACCCTAATTGGTCAAATGAAATTGACAATTTATTAAAAATCGACCGGATTACCCTCAAAAGGGAAACAGGTCAAATGAATTGAATGAAATTTAATTTATCCAAAATTAATCAGATCACCCTAAAAGGGTAAATTGATCAAATAGATTGAACGAAACTTGATTTATTCAAAATCGGCTCGGTTGCCCTAAAAATGGGTAAATTGGCCAAATGAATGAAATTGAATTAGTGATTTATTCAAAAATCGGCCGAATGACCCTAAAAAGGGTAAGTTGGTCAAATGAATTGATGATTTATTCAAAAATCGACCAGGTGACCCTAAAAAGGGTAAATTGGTCAAATGAATTGATGATTTATTGAATGAATTGGCAAAATGGATTGGTTGAATTGTCCGGCCATTGGTTATTTCAAAATTATTAAGGTGCATTAGTCTATGACCTTCTAAAAATCAAATTTTGGCCTCAATTTATTTATCGTCTCAACAGGAGGAATCATTTGTGATTTTCTTCAAATTAATATCCTTCACGCAAGGGATTTTTACCAATTTTGATAAAATGGCCAAAAAATGGTTATTAGATGCTCATATTCCAAAGATCACTCTATGAAAATGATCGGATCCTACCTTACCTTGTGCACTACCCCTTTGGATGGTACAAAATGTAAACGTGCAAGTCTCACTGGATTAAGTATCCGAGACACAAGGTGGCTTATTCCTAAACACGGGATTCCCTATGTGGCATTCCCTTTCTATGGTTTATGCATGATGCCATTTATTAAAGCGATGTAAATATGTGACAAATATGGCCTAAGGGACATAAATAATACATCGGGGGGAAAAGGTCTAAAATGAAATGTATTTATTGAAAATTAAGTGTAATGACTGAAATTTAAACATGTGAGTTATCTAGTGGGTAAGTCACTAAAAGAGTGCCCAAGAAGGCCTCTTATTGCTAAGGCACATGAATACAATCCAAGAAAACAAAAGAATGGTTAGTGCAATTGGTAATACACATAACATATTGGGAGCAATTAAGAAAAAGAAATACAATAAAGCAAGTAAAAGGGGTGGAACCCCTTCCCTCGTGCCTAATGTGCTTAAAATAGGGTGAGACTGACTCTAACCTAGGAAAATTCTAACATGGATGCATGAGGCTGGGGCTCACTAATGCAACTAGACTCGATAAGGTTTCGGCTCCCAAGCCTTCAGACCTAAAGGCAAAGGGTCATCACTCTCAGGGCCCTTGGTCGGTGGCTCGAGTGATCCCTTAGGTAGCGCTATGGGCGCAGCGCACACCATCCGCCTACCCAAGGCGATCGATCCTAATCCTACAAGGCGGTGTGGGAAACGCCCACAAAAAACAAAATAAAATGGGATAAAAGCAAGTAAACGTGCACGTATGAAGTGTTCCCCTATTTTGAGGGAAAGGGTTGAGAACCACGCGAGGCTCTAAAGGTGACACACACCCCTCCCAAATGCAATGCAAGCGCGAGATAAACAAGTAAACATACATCCAATCAACCAATCATACATTCGTGAGCGAGGGAGTGGTTTGAGACGCGAGTGAGGCAAAGGGTCCTAAAAAGGGAAAATGCAAACCTAATATCCACATGCTATACATAAAAAGGGTAGAAAAAGGAAAAGAATGGCTAAATCAAATGCTTGGACCCACTTAGGAAATCCCCAGTGGAGTCGCCAACTGTCGCGCCCCACTTTTTGATGATGTGTTGGTGTGAGTGTGGTGGAATGTGATCGTGTGTAAAATGAAAAGTAAAAGGCCATGGGACTTAAGAATGCGACGATTTGGCCAAACAAAGTTCAAAAAAGGGTTTTTTAATGAAAATGGAGTCGCCACTTGGTATAGAGTTAGGGTGTACCAAGTCACCCAAAAATGATTTTTTTGTTTTTGAATGAAAAAAGTAAATAAACCCTTTTAAAGAACTTTTGGGTCTACGTAACCAAAAAGAGGGATCGGGGGTCACATTTGACGAAGGGGAAGGCAAGGATAAAAATCCAAGGCACCCATTCGACCTAGCCAAGGCTAGTTGCGTGATTTAGCCCCACCTTTCCTAATTTTTCTACCCAAGGTATGTATCGCGTGTTGGATATGACTATATGAATGCAAAAACCTAGACCTAGGGGGACATGGGGGAAATTTCTCTTCAAAGGTTGAGTGGTGCCAATCACATTAATTGTGAAGCCCAATAATGATCCTTTGGAGAGGTCACACATAATCCTAAATGACGTAAAAATGAGTGGAATGCATGCCATGTGAAAATGTGAGTTTGTGTGAAGTGAGAAAGTGATAAAAATAATAGGATGTAAGTGGAGGTGTGCCAATGTATTTACAAGGTAAGGTGAGTAAAGAATGATAATGTGAAAATAACATAAAGTGCATGTGTGCGAGTGATATGGTATAAAGTGTGAGTAGTTAAATGAAAACGTCCAAAAGTAGTGTGAGGTGAGAATGTGGAAAAAGGGATAGAATATAAAGTAGAAGTGTATAGGATAGCGAATAAATGAAATGCATGAATCCTATAGGAATGCATCAAGACGGGAACGGGGAGTCCTAACTTTGTAACTTTAATCTTCCCTTTGATTAGAAGGGGGAACTAGCGTGCTAAGGCTATTTGTGGAGCCACACTCGCTCGTTTCCCTTGTCGAAAGGGGACTTTTCAGGCAAATGTATCCTATAATAGTATGAGGTGCAAGAATCCTAAAATGAGGGGAAAAGGGGTTCGAGGAGCATGCCAAATGATAAAAACTAAGAAAAATGCATGAAATGTAGTGAACATGCAAGTATGCACTAACGAAAAAGGGACGACCTATTGGGTCTAGCGTTGGACTAGCCCTTTCTATGAATTCCTACTAGCATTGGACTAGTGGAAACGGAACAAAGAACCACAACTAGCGTTGAACTAGTGTGGTGACGGAAAAGGGGCCACTACTAGCGTTGGACTAGTGTGGGGACGTACATTCATCCATCAAGTTCATTCATGACTATAAAAAGTGAGTAGACATGCGAATCACTTATAAACACGTAGCACATAACACTTAGCATGCTCGACTAGATGCAAGAGCCTAATAAAGCAAATTAACACATAGCATGCAACCAAGCCATTTGCTAACTAAAACAAAAGGGGAAGGGGAAAATGGACCAAAAATGCTTCTCGAGCCCTATCTATTATAAGCCAAGAGGTGTACACATACCCCATAAAGAATAGTGATAGGGTATAATTTGTTAGTATTTTTATTATTAATTTTCTCTTCTATCCCTGACAAATATTGTGTTAATTGCTGATATTTACTCATATTTGGTATTTGGAATCAATTTCAGGAATGAAGCGGAAAACTACCAAAAAGGAGGGACTTTGTGAAAAATATGGAGACTTCTAAGGGCTTCAATCCTTGGGCCCTTGAATTGGTGGGGGACCACAAGCTAGTGAAAGGCATTTGGTCATTTGGACTTCAAAGAAAGCAACGAGACTTGGAACAAGAAGTACTTGGGAGGCTTTGTCCACATGTGTGGGGACCACCTAGATAGCTTGTAGTCATCTTTCTTTTGTTGCTTTAAAAGGGGACAACGTACAGAAGCAAGGGATATCTAGGGCTTTAGTTTTAGTTTTTTAGTTTAGTTCTAGTTTCCTTTCTTTGGACTGGCCTCTGACACACGCCAGGTATTCGACAATATTCCCCAACGGGGAGATTTTCTCATGAGGCGTGGTTAAGCTTTTCTAGTCAAGGGGACAACTGACGATTTGGTTCGACAATTACTGTGAGATCGAATTTGTTTTAATTATTTTCTTCATTTATTGGTATTTATATGTTTCTTGATTTTAATTGCTATGGCCTTGTGTATGATTGATTAGTGCGCAATAATTAATTATTCATATAGGCTATTTTTGCTAAATAGGGGTAATTGAATCCGTAATTGTTCGTTATCTCTACCTCAGTAGCAACTGGCGTAATTGGGTTTATGTCAGGGGAGCATATGATCTAATTTAAACAAACCCTCGTAGCGTGTTTGTTGGTTAGGATTGGGCCTTTCTGATTATTAATGCAATCTAGAAATTAAATCCTACGGTCGTACCTAGGGTTATTTTTGGGTTAGAGAAATAGCTAACGGTCGTACCTTAGCTATCGAGAAATTAAGGAAGGGTTGGTTGTTTATCGCGTGCATGACAACTATAACTAATCTATTGCTAAATGTTGGAATTATTTCTGCATCAATGATCAGTGCATGAACCATTTCTGATGTGTACCCTTGGCTAGAGTTTCCCCAATTATTTCTTTTAATTAATTATTTTCTGCAGTTAATTTATTTAGTTAGCATTTAATCCAAAACCCCCCATACTTTGGACTCCAGAAGAAACGAATTATCCCCAGTCCCTGTGGATTCGACCCTACTCACCGCTATATACAAAATCTGTATTTTTCTTGAGTAGGTAATTATTATTGCACAGGTTCGGCTCCTGTCAATTTTTGGCGCCGTTGCCGGGGACTGGTGTCAGATTAATTTGTTTCTTTTTGAGTTCATTTTGTTTTTATTTTTTATTTTATTTTTAATTTTTCTCATATTTTTTTTATATAGTTTATGGCTTCTAACACTCCATATTTTGGTGATAGTCTGGATCTTGTTTCCGGGGAAGGCGATGAGACTAGTTTTTTTGCTAAGTTTGAATATTCAGAGGCACTAAACTCTATTAGAGAAAGAATGGCTGCTGCAACCTGTAAAATTTGTTATGCCAGGGATCATTTAACCGGTATGTGCCCCGAATATCAAGATAATCTGAGTGTCCCCCTCAATAATTATGGAGATTTTTCACCCTGGTCTCAAACGTGGTATAACCCTAATCCAAACGGGTATGATCAAGAATGGTGGGATAACTCCGATTATAATTATACAACGGGGCCAATGAATTTTCAGCAGTATGAGTCTCCAGAATCATCATCTATGTCAGGTATGTCTCTTGAAGAAATAGTTGAATCATTAGCTACTAATACATATCAATTCCAACAGGAGACACGAATGAGAAATGAGATGATGAAGGATGCAATGAGTAATCTGGAAGATCAAATATGTCTATTGACATCCAGAATAAATCGATTGGTGGCTTCTCAAATTGAAGAATTGCCCTCGAAAACCATTGTTGATTTTGAAGAAAATAAGAGTGCAATTTGCTTGACTAGTGATGAGGAGATGCAAGAGTGTCAAAATGAGAGATCTACAGATGCAGTTGAAAAAGAAGCCGAAAATGAAGAAATGGAACCCCAACCGCAACTCATCCAAGTGAATGAATCCAGTGGACAATCTCCAAATGCGGTGACATCTTCTCCACTCCTTAATCAATATTTTCCTGACTCCTATTCTTCAACTCCTGTTACTGAAATTGATTTTATTATACCAGAAAATTTAAAATTTCATGACAGGAATAAGTTAAGAGTGGAGATGGCAAAATATCTTGAACCAATGAATGCGTGTGATGGAGGAGTGAGTGGAGAATGCAGATCATTGTTGACTTATATGGCGCCCTCAACTAGTCCATGGAAGACCGTAGCTCGTGTGCTCAAAGATTACTCCATCTATGAAGGTTACCAGGATCACATTGAAGATGAAGCATTGAAGCGAGCTACAAGATTTTATCCTCCATGAACAAGACATAACAATGTCTAGCCAAAGACATTAAAGAAAGGCGCTTTTTGGGAGGCAACCCAAATATTGGTTTCATTATTTTTAGTTGTTCAATTCTTTCGTTCTGTTGTTTCTCATTTGGATAGTAGTTGGTCTTGATATTTTTCTCCACTGTGATCAGGAAGTGAAATCTTGGCGTGCCCACGCAGTGTTTAGGTCTCCTGAGATCAGAGGACGAACACCAATCTTGGCGTGCCCACGCGGTGTTTGGGTCTCTTGAGGTCAGTGGATGTTTTGTAATCTTGGCATGCCCACGCGGTGTTTGACGACCCAAACCATGTTTTAAAAAAAAAAAAACTTATTATTATTATTATTATTAAACGCGGTGTTTGGGTCTCTTGAGGTCAGTGGATGTTTTGTAATCTTGGCATGCCCACGCGGTGTTTGACGACCCAAACCATGTTTAAAAAAAAAAAAACTTATTATTATTATTATTATTGTTTATTATTATTACTTTCAAAAAAAAAATATAATAGTAATAATTTCAGATTTCAGATCTACGTTCGGATAGTTTTTGAAAAAAAAAAAAAATTCCCATTTTTTTTTCTTTCTTTCTTTCTTCTCCTTTCTTTCTTCCTTCTTCCCCGCTGCTTTCCCTTTTCCCCTTTTCTTCTCTTCTTCATCCGCCGCCGCCAGAAGCTCCGCTGACCCACGACAGCCGCGGCCACTGGCTCGCGCGCCTTCCTTCTCTGCGCCCAAGCCCAGCTCCAGCTCTCAAGCAGTCCAGCTTGTGGAGCACAGCAGCCCGCCGCGCGCGGCAAGCGGCCAGAGCACCAGCGCGCGCAGCTCGTCCCCATCGCGCGCGACTCAGCCCGGCAGCCCATTGCACGCCGTCCATCGCAACCCAGGTGCGCATCGCCTGGCCGAGAGCAGCAGCAGCCCGCGCGCCTGCACCTGTGCGCCAGCTCCAGCCTCAGCCCTCGCGCAGCTCAGCTAGCCCTTCTCCCTCGCGCGCAGTTTCCGCCGTGAGCTCGCCATCGCCTCCTCCTAAGCCGCGCCCATCCACCAGTCGCAACCCACAGCCGCCGACAGCCGAACGCCACCAGCAGCCCCCAGCTCTCTCGCGCCATCACCAGCTCTCAGCCAGGGCGCACGCCGCTAGCGTGCGAGCTCGCGCGCACCACCAAGTGCGACAGCTTGCCGCCAGATCTCCTCTTTCCACCACCTGAAGCCCACCAAGCAGCCGCTCGCCGTGGCCTCCTTCTCCACCCCAACCCAAGCTTGCTCTTCCATCTCTCTCTACCTCACGGTCCACCACCAGCTCACAAGTCCGCCACCAGCTCGCACCACTCTGCCCTCAACCCACCGCCAACCTCTTCACCGCCGCTGCTCTGCTGCTCACGCTCTTCCCACCTGTCCAAATTGACAGGTGGAGGTATTGCAATTTCTTCCTCCAACCTCTTATTCTGGACCTTGAATTGCGAATTTTTGTGCCATTATTTGGGCTTCTTGTTAGAAAACAGCAGGCAGTGCTTTGAGGCATTTTCTGGGGGTAGTGTGGGTGTTTGCTATTTCCATTGAGTCTGGGGCACTTTTTGATAGAATTGTGTCCCCTGGCCGTAATCTGTTGCTTTGTTGGTATTGTGTTCTGGTATAGTGTGTGGCTGTTGTGCCTCTTCATCTTGTTTTGACTGATTTGGAGACCCGGTGCATATTCATTCAATTTGCTGTGTTGTTAGGGTGCTTTTCGAGCCTTTAGGGTTCCTCAGTCGTTTGGATTGGCATTTGAATTAATTCTTTTCTGTGGAATACACCAGTGGTACTGGTTGGGGTATTTTGTCTACATTTATTGATTCTACTTGGTTGGCTACCTGATTGAAAACTGAAACAACATTTTGATTTAGTTGTAGTCTAGATTTTGAACTACTATTGCTTGTTTTGTCAGTTTCTTGGGGACATTTGCTAATTTCAGTTGGTTAAGTTGTGTAAGACTGTCCATTGGAGATATTTGTTGAGATTTTGAGTGGAATTGGGTTTAATTGCTGCCATATGTGGGGATATTTTCTGATATTTGTTGAATTGTTGGCCGTCTGACCTTCCCTGTGTGTATACCAGTGGTACTGGTTGGGGTGTTTTGTTTACATTCATTGATTTTATGTGGTCGCCTGTCTGTTTGCGAGCTAATAACCTTGTACTTCAATTGTTGGTCGCATTTTGACCTGTGGTTGCTGATATTGCCAATTGCTTGGCTAAATTGCTAATTTGGTAAATTGTATTGGGTAATTGACTGTCCAGTTCGAGACAGTGGTTCCAGTTTTGGGTCCAACTGTGTCTAATTCATATCATTGGTGTCAAATTGTGGGTACATTGCTGCAATTGCTGGTTATATTAGGGGGCGCCCGTGACGCTTCTTTTTGCTTATTGATATTGGTTGCATGTTCTAAGCGGTTCTCGTGACTGATTGCTTGTTTTTGGACGGCTACTGTGCTCCTCCTTTGTTTATTGCTTATTGGTTGTGTCTTATTGACTTGCTTGGGGTCTTTGGAGCAGTTGTTGCACTTTGGACGGCCTTAATTCTGAATTTGACTACATGGGGTCCATGAGTATTTATTGATTGCATTTGCTATAAGTGTTGGGGTCTGGTTTAATCTATGGGAGGTTGAATTGTGCATTTTGCTCATTGGGATGGCTTTAAAAATTGTTATTGCTTTGAATTTTCGGCTTCCATTATTTGTTGGCAATGGTAGTCTCTTGTTGCTTAGAGTGATATTTAGAGTTCATGGTGAAGCCACGAATGGCACCAGCTCCAGATGCGAGTTGAGAGACTAGAGACTCGGATGACCCACATTGACGTCACCATGCAAGTCTTGATCCCCAATTTCCACCTGAACTGCCCCTGTTTTGATGACTTCAGGGAAGTACCGTTGCCCCTCTCCTTCCTTCTACTTTTACATTATCACATTGAGGGCAATGTGTGAATTAGGTGTGGGGGGGAATCATTGTGGTGCTAGAAATTTTGTTTTTAGTTTCTAGAGTTTTTTGTTTTTCTTTATTTTTTTTTGTTTGTTTTTGTCCATCTTTCGTTTATTTTCTTTTCTTTTCTTTTTTCTAGTGGTCAGTCTTCATATGAATACCAAGTTTTGATGTTGGATTGTTGTCTCTGATTCTGATGTTGCCAAGTTTATTAATAAAAGGTATCGAGTTGATGTGGTTGAGTTCAGGAACATCTTTTTGGTGAATATCAATAATTGCTTGACTTTTCTAATTTTTAGTTAACTTTTCTAGGCATAGGGAATGATTGTTGGCATTTTTCTTGTGAATTGGTCCAATTATTAATTTTAGTTCTCCATGTTTGGAAATTTGAGGCTGGCTGCTGTTATTTTTGTGTTATTTTTAGTTATTGTGCTATATGGTTATAAATAAGAGTTGACTGTACTCCGCTAGTGATTACTACTGAGTAACCGGGAATCTTCACCTAAAGTGTTGATTTTCGCGTCAAAAGGTAGTAGTTGCTATGAGTGCGTGGTCCCGTAGCAATTAGAGCTGAGTAACCGGGCTCCTCCATCTGTCAAATGTTGGAGTTCGCGTCAAAAAGCTCTAAGGGCTATAGACTAAGTCTTTTGTTACAATTAAAAAAAAAAATAAAAAAAAAAAAGAAGAAAGAGAAAAGTAGAAAAAAAATGTGAAAAAAGTGAAGGTTGTGTTAGTGTGTAATAAAAATCAGCTTGCCGAATTATGGATTTAATGTTGAGATTTTGGTTAATAGTTGGACCATTTGCTGATAAATGTTGTACATTATTCCTTTTTCTTAGATTCGTTAACCTGAAATTGGAAGAGTTTATGGTTTAGAAGCTAACCAGGAGTGATGTTTCTTGGACTTGACCATTGATGCTTGATTATTATTTTTCTTGGTATCTTGGCAATATGATAGTTAGAGCAATAGCCATTGTCAAAATTTTGGTGTTCAATTGCTGTTCTTATGCTTGAGGACAAGCATGATTCAGGTGTGGGGGGAATTGATAGGGTATAATTTGTTAGTATTTTTATTATTAATTTTCTCTTCTATCCCTGACAAATATTGTGTTAATTGCTGATATTTACTCATATTTGGTATTTGGAATCAATTTCAGGAATGAAGCGGAAAACTACCAAAAAGGAGGGACTTTGTGAAAAATATGGAGACTTCTAAGGGCTTCAATCCTTGGGCCCTTGAATTGGTGGGGGACCACAAGCTAGTGAAAGGCATTTGGTCATTTGGACTTCAAAGAAAGCAACGAGACTTGGAACAAGAAGTACTTGGGAGGCTTTGTCCACATGTGTGGGGACCACCTAGATAGCTTGTAGTCATCTTTCTTTTGTTGCTTTAAAAGGGGACAACGTACAGAAGCAAGGGATATCTAGGGCTTTAGTTTTAGTTTTTTAGTTTAGTTCTAGTTTCCTTTCTTTGGACTGGCCTCTGACACACGCCAGGTATTCGACAATATTCCCCAACGGGGAGATTTTCTCATGAGGCGTGGTTAAGCTTTTCTAGTCAAGGGGACAACTGACGATTTGGTTCGACAATTACTGTGAGATCGAATTTGTTTTAATTATTTTCTTCATTTATTGGTATTTATATGTTTCTTGATTTTAATTGCTATGGCCTTGTGTATGATTGATTAGTGCGCAATAATTAATTATTCATATAGGCTATTTTTGCTAAATAGGGGTAATTGAATCCGTAATTGTTCGTTATCTCTACCTCAGTAGCAACTGGCGTAATTGGGTTTATGTCAGGGGAGCATATGATCTAATTTAAACAAACCCTCGTAGCGTGTTTGTTGGTTAGGATTGGGCCTTTCTGATTATTAATGCAATCTAGAAATTAAATCCTACGGTCGTACCTAGGGTTATTTTTGGGTTAGAGAAATAGCTAACGGTCGTACCTTAGCTATCGAGAAATTAAGGAAGGGTTGGTTGTTTATCGCGTGCATGACAACTATAACTAATCTATTGCTAAATGTTGGAATTATTTCTGCATCAATGATCAGTGCATGAACCATTTCTGATGTGTACCCTTGGCTAGAGTTTCCCCAATTATTTCTTTTAATTAATTATTTTCTGCAGTTAATTTATTTAGTTAGCATTTAATCCAAAACCCCCCATACTTTGGACTCCAGAAGAAACGAATTATCCCCAGTCCCTGTGGATTCGACCCTACTCACCGCTATATACAAAATCTGTATTTTTCTTGAGTAGGTAATTATTATTGCACAGGTTCGGCACCTGTCAAATAGCTTAAATAAAAGCAAAAGTAAATGGAACACATGAAAGAAATTAAAGAAAGGCAAGGAAAGCGAAGTAGACATGCAATTTTCACTTAGCACGTTGGATCACGTAGGAGAGACAAAAAAGATAAAAGAAATTGTACCTCCTCCTTTTATGGTGCTAATAAAGTGGACAAGACTTAAATTGGACTAAAGTCACCAAAGAACGGGATAACTTGGGCTAAAACCATCAAAACAAAGGATCAATGCACCAATTTAGTGGTAAACATATATAAACCAATTTGATTCCACTAAAACATCGAATCCTTGTTCAATTGCAAAATAAATGACCAATAATGCATAATGACCAAGGAAAAGTGGAACAACTCATCAAATTCCCAAACATAGCAACTAATAGGAACTCAAAATAACCCTTAATCAATCATTCAAGTCCAAATGAAATGTTTTAGGAACTTTAAAGGTCCTAGAGCAAGAAAAGGTCAAGTAACCAATTTATTTAGGGAAATTAAAGAAAAATAGGCAAACACAAGCTCATGCATTTAAGTACCATCTTAACAAAGCATGGTAATTAATGAAAGCAAACAAGCAATCGAGTTGAAAAAAAAAAATTGAGGCTACCAAGGACTCAAATGCGAGCATTAACCAAACACTCAAACCCAATCAAACACTTTTAGGAACTTCCAAGATTCAAGGGCAAAGAAAAAGTCAAGTAATGGCTTAAAATTCAACTATTCTAAGACCTATTTGCACAAATTAGAACTTAATGGAGTCTTTGTAACATTGCTGCAAAATTGCAGGGACCCAATTGATTGATTTTCAAAGCTTCTGGGCCTTAGAAGGATCAATTGAAAAAGTAAGGGTGGAAATATATTTCTCAGAATTATTTCATGCATGCAACAAAGCCTTTGTTTCTCATTTTCTGGTTTACCTTCAACCGCAGCCCGTTGCTTCATTACCAACCCAAACATTACCAATCAAAAACAACTTTTGAATCAAATGATC